>NW_025232364.1:0-4298 GCF_018294505.1 Triticum aestivum | reverse complement strand
GCGGCCGAGGCGGAAGTGGCGCCGCAGGCCGAGGCGGAAGCGGGGGCGGCCGATGCGGCGGGCGAGGCGGAAGCGGGCGAGGCGGAAGCGGACGGCAAAGGCACTAGAAAGTTTGCCGTCAGCGGCGGACGGCAAAGGCCTGCCGTTAGCCACTTAACGGACTGACAGCACAATTATTGCCGTCCGCTCTCTTTGCCGTCAGCCGCCAGGAAGCAGACGGCAAAGCAGCTGTTTACCGTAGCCTTCTTTGCCGGAGCCTTTTGCCGTCCGCGGCTGACGGCAAAGGTCTTTGCTGTCCGCCGTTCGAGCCTTTGCCGTCCGCCATGGCAGACGGCAAAATAGTTGTTTCCTGTAGTGTATATGCTATTTTTCTCAAGAGAAGCCACTAGTGAAATCTATGGCCCCCGGGTCTATTTTCTCATCATATATTTTCGGATCTATTCTGGTATTTGCCTTTTTATTTATTTGAAACTTTTATTTTCAGATCTATATTGTCAAAAACCCAATACCTCGCTGGATTTGATTTTCTTTTTTTGCATCTATCAATCTACTACAATTTTATCTCGTCAACTTGACAATTTCTGGCACCGTTGCCCGAAAGGGATTGACAACCCCTTTAACACGTCGGGTTGCAGGTATTTGTTTTTTGTGTGCAGGTACTGTTTACGTAGTGTTGCATGGCTCTCCTACTGGTTTGATAACCTTGGTCTCATCACTGAGGGAAATACGTACCGTTGCTGTGCTGCATCACCCCTTCCTCTTTGAGGAAATACCGACGTAGTTCAAGCCGCGTCACTAGCACTACTGCAGGATGGTCCAAACGCGACACTACGATCAGAGACCCTTCGACGAAACTGTGTGCTATGCCATAATCGCAAACGGTAGTGTAAAAAAACGTCAAAAATGGTGCAAAACGTTTGCGATGACAGATGCATCAAACACTGTTCAGAATTTAGTTGTGTGTGCGATGCAGGGCATACTGTTCAGCTCAATTAACTGTTTGGGATGAGGAGGAACAAAAGAAACGGGCAGCCTGATGAAGGCGTGTGCGATATACAGCATACGGTTCACTGGGATGAACTGTGTGTGATTAGGCAACACAATGGAAACGGTTCAACTGAACAAGATGTTTGTGATACGCGGCAAACAGGTCCGTAATCAGAAATGTGTGCGAAGACCAATAATAACACAGATAATTGCTGCTAATAAGCCGTGAATTGCTCTGTCTACAGTAGAATAACACGTATATATATCACTAAAATAAACATCCAATTACATAAGTGACTTACAGATCATTCGCACACACCTCAATAAACAATTGCATGCATTCTAAAGTAGGAGAAACGATCGTCTACTAATCTACTTCTTGTGACGCTCCAGCCACTGCTATGTGGCTCGATCCCTCGTCTAGGTCAGGAAGAAGACAGTTCCTCATGT
Organism: Triticum aestivum; assembly: GCF_018294505.1. Taxonomy (NCBI): domain Eukaryota; kingdom Viridiplantae; phylum Streptophyta; class Magnoliopsida; order Poales; family Poaceae; genus Triticum; species Triticum aestivum. The sequence goes on along the minus strand of NW_025232364.1, from coordinate 2,861 downwards.
CAACGATCTGCCTGTACATCTCGTAGCTTGTGTATGCGTCCATGGCCGCATACTTGACATGTTGTTCATCCAATCTCTCATGCCACACACTATGCCATGCGTTCTTGTCCTTATTGCTCTCTTCCTTCATATTCGCGTAGTAGGGGTCGATGATGGCCAAGGTGAGGTCAACCAGGGAGTTCAGTTTGTTTTTGTCGCTGCCCCGGACCTTGTACTTGTGCTAGATGTTGACAAGATTCACGTATTTCAAGTCCGAAACCTTGAGCGCTTTTATATCGTTGGTGGTGTCCACCGTAGCGAAACTCTAGTCCGAGCTATTTATAAACCTGGACAAACGCTCGCAAGGCCTTGTGGCAAGGTGGTAGTGGTAGACGAGGACGTCATGTCACACGCACAACTGGGCGACGGTAACCTTCTGATCGTGCCCAGCACAACCGACGGTGTACTCGAGGTCGAAGCCGACCACTTGGTACTTGTCCTCGGCAAGGAACTGCTCAATAGTTTGGATGGAGCTCTGAACCGAGACCAGATCGTTCGTGTACACCACCGAGAGGGCCTCCCCCCTTACGTCGGTGTCCACTACGTGATGCGTGGTGAACTGCCCGCCGATGTCGTCGTCGGCCGCTGGGAGCGCCATTGGAGCCACGGGGAGCGCCATTCGAACCGCAGGATGTCCACTCTGTATGTGTCCTCGTGGGCGTGCTTATTGTGTTGTATGAGACGAGAGATGAAGGTAAATGGCCGCAGGAATAAAAGGGGGTCGGGCGGCCTGGATTCTCGGCGCGTCCGCATGGCAATTTTTGCAGCGAGCAACTGCATCATCGCGCCGCGCCCGGCGCAACCGCTCGCACACGACCGTGCGTGATCGTGGCCGGCCCCAAACACTGGCAGCGCGCGTGGAGGGACGAGGGCAGAGCACCCGGAGGGACGCGAAAGCAGAGCGCGCCGCGGCCGCCTGAACCGCAAGCATCCACACGCATAGAGCAGTTGAACACGCAGGAAATGGTCGCCTACAAGCCGGCCGATAGTTCCTTTATATTCTGTGCCATAGTTTGCCCTCGAATTTAACCAACAAAATGTTAATGCATGTTTTAAAAATTATATAATTGGAAACTATGTCCAAATACAAATCCAACTATATAATCTTTGGCGACATGCATACGTATTTTATTAGTTAAATCATACTTATAAAGTAGGACGGTGGTATAGTAGGTAATTAAATCACAAACGTTTTTTTATTAACCGTATGTGTACGTGGCCTTTCGTCCTCCTCTCGCATGTCTTGTCACCCAGCTGCGGCAGACGGCTTACAGCGCAAGCTTGCGCAACGCGCGGGGGCGTTCTTTAGGCCAAACGGTGGCGCCAATGAATCGTCGGTGAGCCCGTTCCCGCACAACCTCGCAGGTTCCCGCGCAAGCTCGCAGAGTCCTGCGTCGCATTTTCCCCTCCCTCTCTGTAGCTTATCTCGCCTGCTTCTCCCACAATCGCCAATGGCACCAGTCCGTCGCCGTCGCTCAGCCACTCCACCGTCATCAGAGGACAGCTCCAGCTGGGAGGCTACACCGCGGCGGCGGCGCAGTCCCCGGCGTAGTGTAGTACGCGTGGTGTCCTAGTTGGGTGTGCGTGGAACACCCACCACACGCTCCGCCGCAGGTGCCCGTCGGCAGCTGTTGCCGGCCGCCGTTGCCGCTACACCATCGTCGAAAGCCAGGGCCATCGCCTGCTCCGCCGCCACGGCCCGAACGCGGGAGGCGGCCGTCGTGGCTGCCACCCCACTGGCAGCCAATGTGGCCGTCACCCGCTCCGCCACCGCGGACCGAAGGCGGAAGGTCGTGGTCGTGGCCGCCACCCCGTCGTTGGCCGCTGTGGCCGCCAGCCCACTGTCGACCGCCGGGGTCATCACCCGCTCCGCCACCGTCGCCCGAAGGCGGGAGGCGGAGGTGGATGCCCGCACGTGCGTCAGCGACCTTGCGCGCTACACCGAATTCCTACAGGAGGAGGAGGAGCGCCTCGTCGAGCACGCAAACAGCCTTACCGCCGCCTTGGCCGCCGCACACGCTGCCTCAGAGGCGAGGAATCAGGAGATGTACGAGGAGAACCACCGCTTCGAGAGGGGTCGTCTGGAGCGGCAGAGGGCGTTCGAGGTGAGCGTCGCTGAAGCTGCAACAGCGGCAGGCACCGTATTGCGGTTGCCTAGCTCGTCGGTTGGCTCCTCCTCCTCGGCCTCTTACTGAGCGCGCTCGGCAGAGGAGAGGCAGCCGGAAGTAGTACAAAGCCCCTCCGCAGTAGTAGTAGTAAGAGTAGTATTTAGGGGCTATTTTGTTCAGTTCATCTGACTATAGATGTGGTGGAACTGTACAACGTACTTAAAATTAGCTAGTATATATAGTTGAACTAGCTCTTTCAGTACGTGGTTGGCAACAATTGGGGAAAAGTTTGGTCGGTTCAGCTATCGAGTTGAACTGTTTGTATAAATTAAGAACGACTGCTTAATCTATGAATGAAATCTATGCTTAATTATTGAATTTTAGTTGCAAAAATTAGATACTGCTAGTGATTTTTAGCTTCATATTTTGACAAATCGCAGTGTTACAAGGATTGACAAATCTTACCAAATTGTTTGTACGTGGTTGCACACGGGTCATCCAAAACAACAGTTTGAGTTGAAGGGATGCACAAATCCTGCGCTGCTCTCACTTTGCATACGGGTGTTCTATCTAAAACGTTTGCGATCAAGAGCTGTAGAAATCCTGCTCGGCACATTTTCTCTTGGCTTCCTGGGGAAGCTGTCGGTTTGCATACGGGTGTTCTAACTAAAACGTTAGCGATGAGTGTTTTATATTTAAAAAGCGAATTAAACT
>NW_025232363.1:0-9856 GCF_018294505.1 Triticum aestivum | reverse complement strand
TTGAAGGAAATATGCCCTAGAGGCAATAATAAAGTTATTGTTTATTGCCTTATTTCATGATAAATGTTTATTATTCATACTAGAATTGTATTAACCGGAAACATGATACATGTGTGAATACATAGACAAACTGAGTGTCACTAGTATGCCTCTACTTGACTAGCTCATTAATCAAAGATGGTTATGTTTCCTAGCCATAGACAAAGAGTTGTCATTTGATTAACGGGATCACATCATTAGAGAATGATGTGATTGACTTGACCCATTCCGTTAGCTTAGCACTTGATCGTTTAGTATGTTGCTACTGCTTTCTTCATGACTTATACATGTTCCTGTGACTATGAGATTATGCAACTCCCGTTTACCGGAGGAACACTTTGTGTGCTACCAAACGTCACAAAGTAACTGGGTGATTATAAAGGTGCTCTACAGGTGTCTCCAAAGGTACTTGTTGGGTTGGCATATTTCAAGATTAGGATTTGTCACTCCGATTGTCGAAGAGGTATCTCTGGGCCCACTCGGTAATGCACATCACTATAAGCCTTGCAAGCATTGTAACTAATGAGTTAGTTGTGGGATGATGTATTATGAAACAAGTAAAGAGACTTGCCGGTAACGATATTGAACTAGGTATTGAGATACCGACGATCGAATCTCGGGCAAGTAACATACGGATGACAAAGTGTTGTTATGCATTTGACCGATAAAGATCTTCGTAGAATATGTGGGAGTCAATATGAGCATCCAGGTTCCACTATTGGTTATTAACCGGAGACTTGTCTCGGTCATGTCTACATTGTTCTCGAACCCGTAGGGTCCACACGCTTAAAGTTCGATGACGGTTATATTATGAGTTTATGTGTTTTGATGTATCGAAGGAGTTCGGAGTCCCGGATGAGATCGGGGACATGACGAGGAGTCTCGAAATGGTCGAGACATAAAGATCGATATATTGGACGACTATATTCGGACTTTGGAAAGGTTCCGAGTGATTCGGATATTTTTCGGAGTACCGGAGAGTTACGTGAATTTGCCGGGGAGTATATGGGCCATATTGGGCCAGCCCCCCCCCCCTCTGGTCCGAATTGGACAAGGGGTGCAGCCCCCTTTTCCTTGATTTTTTTTCAAAACTATCACCTTTTTTATATCTAATTCGGAAACTATAGTACCCATTGCCAATATATCAAAAATATGACCCTGTTGGTCTCGTGGTGGCCGAAGTGGTATTTTTCGGCCAGAACTAGGCCGAAAAGGACTTTTCGTCCAGCTGTAGGCCGAAATGAGCCTCAGTTGGGCCGAAGAGGTCTCGTCGGGTGGGGCTGGGCCGAAAATAGTAGCTTCGGCCAGGCCTAGACCGAAATGAACCGTGCAGAACCTCATCCTTCACAGCCAGGGAGCTCTTCCTGGCATGAGCCACCTCCTTCACAGTCAGGGAGCTCTTCCTGGCATGAGCCACCACCTTCACAGCCAGGGAGCTCTTCCTGGCATGAGCCACCTCCTTCACAGCTAGGGAGCGCTTACTGGCATCAGCAGATGGAACTAGGTAACCCTACTCACTACATTCTTTTCAACAGAGTAGTAATCGTTCATGCATTTGTATCAATTTTACATGTTTTACTTTACCGCAGGCGGCAACCAGTCGCAACCCTTCATGCATTCAGAGCAGTCACCCATCCTTAGTGGTGGTGTTGATTACTTTGAGGGCGACCGCAAGGATGATGACCATGCTACAAACATTTATGGCTTCTCGCAGACAGTGTTTCACACTCCACCACGACCACCGACGCAGGAGACACAGACCATGACAGACGAGGTTAACTATGGTCGTGGTTATCGCGAGCCTCGTCCACCGCCTCAGCGCTTATCGCCTTCCGGTCCTCACCCCAGGAAGACCCAGACTCGTCGCCGTCCCCCGCAGTGATATGCTTATCTATCTATGTATGACTCATTATCTATGTTAGTTTCAGACTATTCGCATATGTGTGTCAGTATTTATGTATGAGACATGCTTCATGTATGTGTTACTATCGCACTTCCTTCTATCTAATCAGGAGACATATATTGTTTTATGTATGCGAGAGACATATTACTATTAATTCGCATTCTTATTCCAGTTACATTTCCGAATAGATTACAACCGATAATTAAGATACAAGTACATCTGAATTAAACGGTGCGGCTGAACTTGTGCAATACATCTTACATACTACAAAATGATATTCAGATAGAACATAATGCCCTACAATAATGCAAAACAAACTAATAATGCAAATACATCTGAATGAAACGGTACAACTGGAATACATCTTACATACTACATGAAGTCATCATCGTCATCCTCCGTTGATGCAGCCCTCTTGCCCTTCGACAATGCGGTCCTCTTGCCCTCCGTCGATGCAGAACTATTGCCCTTGCTGGATGCAGAACTCTTGCCCTTCGAGGATGCAGAAGTCTTGCCTTTGGATGATGCAAAACTCTTGCCCTTCGACGATGCAGAACCCGGAAGCGGCGGCATGAAGATATCTTCGTCCTCCTCGCTCTCCTCAGTCCATAAAAATTTATTCTTTGCTGCAGTCCTTCTGAAAGTTTCACTCTTCGGCTCCACTACCTTCTTCCACCTTTCATGCAACCTAAGAAGTTCTTGACGTACCTCCTCATAGGTCCTTTCAGGCCACCCAGACCTACGTAATTGGTGAGCCAACTCATTCATTATGGTGTCACTACCGGTGAGTTCGTCCCATGGAACTATCCTATTGTCCATCCTGAAATCGGTAACTAGACTCAGAAGAGTGCTGCTCATCCCAGGGTGAAAACTACGATCGAATGGATAATGGGACATCTTGACTACACTACACTGGAATGCTTATCCACCTTCGCCTGAAGGGGGTTTTATAGATACAGAGGAGAAAATGGCGGGAAAGAATAATTGCGGTATGGCGGGAAAGGGTTCGCGGGGAAATAAGGCGGGAAGGGATTGGCGGGAAAATAAGGCGGAAAGGGATTGGCGGGAAATGGGTGGCGGGAACATATGGCGGGAAGGGGTTGGCGGGAAACGGGTGGCGGGAACATATGGCGGGAAGGGGTTGGCGGGAAACGGGTGGCGAGAAAATACATTTCAGCATGAGCCATGCAACTTCGGCCTACACGAGACCGAAGTAGTACTTTCCGGCCTAGACTTAACCAAAAAGTCTATTTCGGCCAAGGGTTGACCAAAAAGTAACTTTTCGGCCAGGTGCCCCACTCTTCGGCCAAGTGGTGGCCGAAAACCCTACTTCGGCCTAACTGTGGCCGAAAACTTCTACTTCGGCCAAAAGATGGCCGAAAACTACTACTTCGGCCAGAAGATGGCCGACGGGCTACTAGTTTTGGTTTTTTTGCATTTCGTCCTATAGTTTTCGAAAATGCTATAAAATATATCATAGTTTTGAAAAAAAATCCTTTTCCTTCTTCCTCTCCCCCACTTTCCTTCTCTCCTACTCCAACAAGGGAAGGAGGAGTCCTACTCCCGGTGGGAGTAGGACTCCCCCCTTGGGGCGCCCTCCTCCTAGGATGGCCGCCTCCCCCCTTGCTCCTTTATATACGGGGGCAGGGGGCACCTCTAGGCACAACAACAATTGATCATTGATCTCTTAGCCGTGTGCGGTGACCCCCTCCACCATAGTCCACCTTGATAATATCCTAGCGGTGCTTAGGCGAAGCTCTGCATCGGTAGAACATCGTCATCGTCACCACGCCGTCGTGCTGACGGAACTCTCCCTCGACACCCAGTTGGATCGGAGTTCGAGGGACGTCATCGAGCTGAACGTGTGCAAGAACTCGGAGGTGCTGTGCTTTCGGTGCTTGATCGATCGGGCCGTGAAGACGTATGACTACATCAACCGCGTTGTGCTAACGCTTCCGCTTTCGACTTATGAGGGTACGTGGACACACTCTCCCCTCTCGTTGCTATGCATCACCATGATCTTGCGTGTGCGTAGGAAAATTTTGAAATTACTACGTTCCCCAACAATAGTCTCCCCAACACTCAACTCTCTCTCAGAGGATTTGGATTTGGTGGATAGAAGATTTGAGTGTAAAGCAACTTGGGGAAGTCTAGAGATCAAGATTTATGTGGTTGGAATGGAATATCTTGACCTCAACACAAGTGTAGGTGGTTCTCTCTCAGAAAATATATATTGGAAGTGTAGGCATGTTCTGATGGCTCTCTCCACGAATGAAGAGTGGGTGGAGGGTTATATATAGCCTCCACACAAAATCTAACCGTTACACACAATTTACCAAACTCGCAGTGAGACCGAATCGTGAAACCCGGTCAGAACGATTTAGTTCATAATGTGACCGTTAGGCATTTCGGTGGGACCGATATGATCAACTCGGTAGGACCGATGTGCTAGGGTTAGGGTAAAGCCTCAACTCGGTTTGGCCGATTACACAAACTCGGTGGGACCGATTTGGGTAATAAGCAAAACAGAGAGTTGGCCAGGCAAACTCAGTGGGACCGATTGCATACCTCGGTGGGACCAAAATTATTGCAATAGGCAATAGAGAGTTTGCAAGCCCATCTCGGTGAGACCGAGATCCCATCGGTGAGACCGACTTGATTAGGGTTTCTGGCAGTGGCTATGTCAAGAGAACTCGGTGGCGCCGGATAGAAAGATTCGGTGGGGCCGAGTTTGACTTTTGGTTTGGGACATATGTGGATGTGAGAAAGTGGTTGAGGGCTTTGGAGCATATCACTAAGCACTTTGAGCAAGCAAGCCATTAAGAAACACCTGATCCCCTCTTAATAGTATTGGCTTTCCTATGGACTCAATGTGATCTTGGATCACTAAAAGTAAAATGTAGAGTCCTGTGATTTGAGCTTGAGCCAATTCTTTGTCCTTAGCATCTTGAAGGGGTTCCACATCCTCTAGTCCATGCCACTCCATTGTTGAACTTATCTGAAACATACTAGGTAAGAGTATTAGTCCAACAAGAGATATGTTGACATTAATTACCAAAATCACCCGGGGAGCACTTGTGCTTTCAGCAATATAGATATTCAGTTTTTTTTGCGAATAAATATATAAATTTAGATTAGTAACATGTGAACCAAAATTAAAAATACACATGACTTATTATATTTGATTATACATAGTTATAAAATATTTATTGAGTATAAGTAGAATAATGTAATGAAGCATATTTTTTCATGCATGGTTGCATGTGGTGGTGAATCTTTTCTCATGCATGGTTGCATGTTGAGATGAGTCTTATTCCATTCATAATTGTATAGTGATGTGGCATGCTTACATGTTGAGATAAATAAATTAGTGGGATCACTCTCGTAGGTATAAACATTTTAAAAGATCTAAAGAAAAGTCTAGCACATGTATGATGTCACAAAAATTCGTATGAAAATTTGAAAACACTTTTTAAGATACAAAAATGACAAGTTTGACATTAGTGTGATAATGGACCAAATCTAAAGCCCAAGTTATGTTGTGTACTATTCACTATTGAATTTGTCATTTTTGTTTTTCGAGTTATGTTTTAAATTTTGATTTGAATTTTTTTGACAACCTACATTGATATTATGTGAATGTGCTAAAAACATTCAGAATTTTTCAAATAATTTAAAAGTGCAATATGAGTTTGGTGTATCGGAAGCACCACAAGCTCCGGTGCATGAGATATTTCCGCGGTATATAATTGGTTTGATGCCAACATTTGGCATTGCCAATACTACGATGTGTATTAGCTGATGTTGTGTGGTGATGCTACGATGCACGCTCCATCGTTCGACAGTGCTCATGTACAGTGGATCGATCTCGGCCACTTGTTTTATCCGTCCATTCAGAGTGGCCAAGTCAGCGTACCGTGGTTGTGACTTAGCCACTCTATGTCAGCCAAGCCCTTTATTAGATTGAACAAGGCCTTGTATGTATTTTTTTCATGCCATGAGCGCTGGAAATACATTTTGGTTACTGGTTGTAGATAGACCCTATATGGGGAATTTTTGTTCATAATTAAACAAAAAGTCAAAATAGTTCAGAAGTATTTAAACTTGACTTACTATTGCACTAGTATATAATTTTTCACAAACAAAAAACTAACGTTGACTTCCGAGCAAAAAGACAAAAATTATTTGCTATTATAGGTCACTATTCAAACTATTTTGGTCAAAAAATGGTCTTTTTTGAAAAGAAGTCAAAAGGAGGATTTTTTTGTGTGGAATTGTCTTCACAAGTACAATGGGAGGTCAAGTATATTTGAAAAATATTTTCATATTTTTTTTGACTTTTTGTTGAATTACTAAATTTGTTTTCCATATAGTGTGTAGATACACCCATAGACCAAAAGTTCCCCTCCCCAAGAGCGCCCTTTATTAGACTGAACAATGAGTAATACATTTTTCGTCCGGGATATGTCTGCAATGTCAGCTGGATCATGCAAACGCCAAACTGCACATTGACCCGTCCTCTCCCCTAACCAACCTAGATTATGAGCTATGTGTACCTGCTAGAGTGCAACATGTAATCATGTATAAAACATGTCAAGTGATAGTCAAAACTATAACTTATATACATTGTACACACGCAGTCTTTCAGCTAAGTTTTGTTTTAAATGTGTATCATGATTATCGATAAACCGACTTAGTTATGCATGCGATGTTGTAAGATGTATATATCAAAGCTGAAAAACAGAGTTGTATAATTTAAACATTTTAATTTATATTTCACTACCTCCATTTTCAAATACATGATGTTTTGGACATGGGTACAATCTTCAAGATGCATTGTTGACAGTAGTTTTCTATTCCTGCAAAAAACAGGACAGTAATTTTCTATATGAGTATGTTAGTACAAACTTTAAAAATTGCATAATTACGGAAAATCTGAAAACATTATTTTTGTTTGTCTATTGAGAATAACATTTTTTCAATATTGATAATCAGAGTTTGACAAGTTGATACACATTTTTTTTTGGATGTTAGTATCATTCTGGAACAGAAGTAATACTACTGTGCATCTTAACCACTCAACCGGTTGTGTGATTAGTCTGCACAATTGTATAACTATCTACCACAATCCAGACCATTCTCCTTTCCCTTGATGAATTTCATTGTTTTTTCCTAAAAAAAACTACTTTTTGATTATTGTGGAATTTCTGCCATTTGGCCCATATTTGTGGAACAGGAAAAGACGGCAACTTCAGTAACCTTCCTCTACCTTTTTTTGTAATAACTTTCACTTAAAAAACATACACTAAGTTTTGGAAGAAGGATATCAACTAAATGCAGAGCTAAAAGATATATAATACGACCTTGGGCTTTTTTTTCCGGGATATGACCTTGGGCTTTTGATAAGCTGGCCTTTTGAATATCAATGTAGCTGGTCTTTCTAAACTTTTACTACTTATACATTTACATTGGAAAAAATTGAAATTTATGAGTAGACTCGTCCGGACAACTGTTTACATAATGTTATAATGTTTTTTGTTCCATCAATAAATATGTTATAATGGAGATAAGTGATCAAAATTGCACGTTGAAGACCATGTTGTCCAAAACCCCAGCTTTTGAAGAACTGGAGAGAGTAAGCTGCCACAATATTCTCATCACTTTTCTTAAACAGTAACAAAAATCCAAATAAAACTGACATCTGTCAACCTCAGAAAACAACTGGCAATGCATAATGGTGCTTAAGCTCACCAGCATCATGAAGTTGACATAATATAGGAATAAAGGAATTGAAATTGAAGACTTCTTGTCCTAGTAGTATGGGAGCAGTTATTAAAATGAATACATTCTAACTAAAAGTGCTTACTCGCTGCACATTGAGTTCTCTTCAAAACTGTTTGAAATAACTGAACTTAGCCATCTGCAGCCTGTTTCTCAATGCCGAATTGGTAAACAAGACTTTGAAGACACCTACATTGTTATCCATCTTGCAAATTTCTTTCCTTCCCTGAGTAGTTATACATGTTGATCTAATTTCATGCACTGGCAATATGTCCAATTGTAATATGATATTTGTTGCAAATAGCATATAATAGTACATGTTTATGACGAGTCCAAAATAAATAAATGATGTTTCCTGTGCCGCATGGGACACTGTGCTAGTTATTGTAAATAGCATATGATGGAAAATGAGGTAGCTACAGAAATACATCACCTGGACGAACCTACTACTCCCTCTGTCTCAAAATAAGTGTCTCAAGCTTAGTTCTAAGCTTCAGTGCTATTTTTTTTCCCGAGGAGAGACACTAACTTGCAGTGGTGATGTCCTGAAATAGATTTTTGTCACTGTTGATGTCCTGAAATAGATTTCTGTCCTCCCGTTTAATCATCTTGACATATTTGTGACTAGGATGGATCTTGTGTTGTAATTCTCTGCTGCAGCCAATTAATTGCAGATTTTGTAGCGCAGGCAATGCAAGCTCCTCTATCAAGACGGTAATATGGGTGTCCCTTACCACCAATATTCGCAAGCAATGGAACCCATCATGCTGGAACTCAAGCTTCCCTTCCTCATCCTCATATGAAACCCCAAACAACAGTGAGAGCTTGGTAAGACCGGGCAGTTCGCCCAGCCTTTTGATGAACCATTTGTGCAGCTGCATCTTTGACAGTGATAGGTCGTTCAAGTTTGGCAGCTGTATTACAGGCAACGACTCTATGCGTGACAGGGTCCCAGTCAGACTCATCGTCTTGAGACACTGGAGGCAAGGCTCCGTGAATATGTTCACTGGGAGGCCGTCTACTTCCAACTTGAGTGTGGTAAGGTAGTTGAGCTTGCTCAGGTTGTGTGAAAATTCATTCTCTTTGAGCTTCCCTTGAACGATCACATCCACGATCTCGAGGTTAACCATTCTTGTCAGAATCTCGCCGTCCCAATCCTCCGATGTTTGCACGGAGTCGAGCGTCTTTAGCTGCTTCAGCTCACCGGCACGCCTGGGTATGATCAGCTTATCACCAGTCACATGCCGTAGCGATGTGATCTTCCAGAAGGGTAATGGAAGCTCACGTACTGAGCTGTCTTTGACATCCATCGTCTGAAGATTGCTGAGTTTCCCAATGGATGCATGGATCGTCTTGAGTGACTGGCATCGCGCACCAAGGTAACGGAGATGCACCATGCTTCCGATTTCCTTTGGCAACTCAGTGCCAATCTCCATGCCCTCGAGCATGATGACCCGGAGGAACTTTGATCCTTTCAGCAACTTGGTCAGGACAGATTTTGGAATGTTGTGCTTACCTGAGCACAAAGCAGGAAAGCAGCCAGTAATAGGAGGATTAGCCGTGGCCTCTCTCTCTTCCTGGAAGATGGCAATAATGGAACGCAGCTTGGGCATCGTGTTATCCAGCGCTGCGTATCGATCCATGCTGTTGTGCAGTGTGAGGCGTCGTACAGTGGCCGGCTCAGGGACGTGGTCACCCTGATGCATCTCCATGAAGCTCGCCTCCTGTGCCTCTGAGCGCGCAAAGGACTGGACGCTGCTACCATGGAGGGCCAAGGGGCGGAAGCTGTCATCGCCGCTGGCTGTTTCAGCGACCAGTCCCCTGGCGATGAGCTGGCTCAGGTAGATGTAGCCGAGCTCCTCCGCCGTCTTCCCATCCCGTGGCGCCAGGAAGCCCTCCGCTACCCACAGCTTCACCAGTGTACTGCGGTACGCCTTGCTGTTTATCTCCAGGAAGGCTGTGAAGTAGAGAAAGCACAGCTTCAGCTCATGATGCAGGTCCTCGAAGCTCAGGGACAGGATCTTGTCAAGCCGCTTCGACTTGGCCGACTCGACGAGGTACTTGAACACACTGTCCCATTCGTCAGGGAACTCCTTGTTGTGCATGAGGCCCGAGAGCAGGATCACCGCCAAC
>NW_025232362.1:0-9859 GCF_018294505.1 Triticum aestivum | reverse complement strand
AACTCTAGGAGGTCCTCCTCCACCTAAAGGTGATCCTGTATTTGAATTAAAACAATTGCCAGACACCCTGAAATATGCTTATCTTGATGAAAAGAAGATATATCCTATTATTATTAGTGCTAACCTTTCAGAACATGAAGAAGAAAGATTATTCAAAGTTCTGAGGAAGCACATGGCTGCTAATGCATATACTCTTGATGATCTTAAGGGCATTAGTCTCACTCTATGTCAGCACAAGATTAATATGGAAGCTGATGCTAAACCCGTTGTTGATCACCAATGTTGGTTAAATCCGAAAATGAAAGAAGTGGTAAGAACGGAAATATTGAAACTTCTAGAAGCAGATATAATCTATCCTATAGCTGATAGTTGATGGGTAAGTCCTGTTCATTGTGTCCCTAAGAAAGGAGGTATTATTGTTGTTTCTAATGATAAGAATGAGCTTATTCCACAAGGAATTGTCACGGGCTACAGAATGGTAATTGATTATAGAAAATTAAATAAATCTACTAGAAAAGATCATTACGCTCTTCCTTTTATCGATCAAATGTTAGAAAGGTTATCCAAGCACACACATTTTTGCTTCCTTGATGGATACTCTGGCTTTTCACAAATACCTGGTTTACAATGTTATCAAGAAAAGACCACTTTTACTTCTCCTTTTGGAACATTTGCTTATAGACGTATGCCTTTTGGTTTATGTAATGCACCTGCTACCTTCGAAAGATGAATGACTGCTATATTCTCTGATTTTTGTGAAAAGATTGTGGTTTTCATGGATGACATTTCTGTTTACGGGGAGTCTTTTGATGATTGTTTAAGAAATCTTGATCGAGTCTAGCAGAGATGTGAACAAAAAATTCTCGTCTTGAATTGGGAGAAGTGCCCCTTTATGGTTAACGAAGGTATTGTTTTGGGCCTTAAAATTTCTGAAAAAGGCATTGACGTGGACAAAGCCAAGGTTGATGCAATTTAGAAAATGCCATGTCCTAAAGATATCAAAGGTATTCGTAGTTTCCTTGGTCATGTTGGTTTCTATAGGAGGTTTAACAAAGACTTCTCTAATCTTTTGCAAAAGGGTATTCCCTTTGTGTTTGATGATGATTGTATGGAAGCCTTTGAAACACTAAAGAAAGCCTTAATTTCTGCACCTGTTGTTCGACCACCTGATTTGAACTTGCCTTTTGAGATTATGTGTGACGCTAGTGATTATGTTGTTGGTGTTGTTCTAGGACAAAGAATTGATAAGAAACTAAATGTCATTCATTATGCTAGTAAAACTCTAGATAGTGCTCAACGAAACTATGCTACTACTGAAAAAGAATTCTTAGTAGTGGTGTTTGCTTGTGATAAATTCAGATCTTACATTGTTGATTCTAAAGTAATTGTTCACATCGATCATGCTGCTATAAAATATCTTATGGAAAAGAAAGATACTAAACCTAGACTCATTAGGTGGGTTATTCTGCTAGAAGAATTTGATTTGCATATCACTTGTAGGAAAGGAGCAGAGAACCCCGTAGCTGATAACTTGTCTAGGCTTGAAAATATTCTTGATGACCCACAACCAATTAATGATAGCTTCCGTGATGAACAACTAGCTGCAATAAATGTTTCTCATAGTACACCTTGGTATGCTGACTATGCTAATTATATTATTGCTAAATACATACCACCTAGCTTCACATACCAACAAAAGAAAAATTCTTCTATGATTTAAGACATTACTTTTGGGGTGACCCACATCTTTATAAAGAAGGAGTAGATGGTATTATTAGACGTTGTGTACCTGAGCATGAACAGGAACAAATCCTACAGAAATATCACTCTGAAGCTTATGGACGACATCACGCGGGAGACAGAACCGCTCATAAGTTATTGCAATCTGGTTTTATTGGCCAACTCTCTTCAAAGATGCCCGTAAGTTCGTCTCATCTTGTAATGAATGTCAGAGAATAGGTAATATCGGTAAGCGTCAAGAAATGCCTATGAATTATTCACTTGTTGTTGAACCATTTCATGTTTGGGGATTTGACTTCATGGAACCTTTTCCTTTCTCTAATGGGTATACACATATTTCGGTTGATGTTGATTATGTTACTAAATGGTAGAAGCTATTCCAACCAGTAGTGCTGATCACAATACCTCTATTAAAATGCTTAAGGAAGTTATTTTCCTAAGGTTTGGAGTCCCTAGATATTTAATGACTGAAGATATTTCTCTATTACTAAATGGTAAAATGCTTGCTAAGTATGATGTCAACCATAGAATTGTGTCACCTTATCATCCTCAGCCTAGTGGTCAAGTTGAACTTATCAATAGAGAAATAAAACTAATCTTAGAAAAGACTGTCAATAGGTCCTGGAAGAATTAGTCTAAGAAATTAGATGATGCACTTTGGATTTATAGAACGGCTTATAAAAATCCTATAGTTATGTCTCCATATAAAATGGTTTATGGAAAAGCTTGTCATTTACCTCTTGAGTTAGAACACAAAGCATTTTGGGCAATAAAAGAACTCAATTATGATTTCAAACTTGCTGGGGAAAAGAGGTTTTTTGACATTAGCTCACTGGATGCATGAAGAACCCAGGCTTTTGAAAATGCTAAGTTATTCAAAGAAAAAGTTAAAAGATGGCATGAAAAAAGAATCCAAAAGCGTGAGTTCAAAGTCGGAGAATATGTTC
Source organism: Triticum aestivum (assembly GCF_018294505.1). Classification (NCBI taxonomy): domain Eukaryota; kingdom Viridiplantae; phylum Streptophyta; class Magnoliopsida; order Poales; family Poaceae; genus Triticum; species Triticum aestivum. The sequence goes on along the minus strand of NW_025232362.1, from coordinate 7,172 downwards.
TTTTGTACAACTCTCGTTTCAGATTCTTTGCGGGAAAACTCCTCTCCAAATGGGAAGGACCCTCTATCGTCGAGGAGGTCTATCGATCCAGAGCTATCAAAATAAATAATGGAGAAGGGACTAAACCGAAGGTTGTCAATGGGCAACGAATAAAACACTATATCCTAGGTATGCCCATTAATGTTGAAAGCAATGTTATCCAACTTTGACACCAGAAGAACACATAAAGGAAACCTTTTGGATCACTCCAGAATGATGAAAAAAAGGAGGTATGTGATACGGTAAGTAAATGGACTCCGAAAAATCCGTAAAAATATTTTTTGTCAGTTTTGGAATATTTATAAAATTAGGAAAATAAGAAACTTCCAGGAAAGTGACCCTGGTGGGCACGTGATACGTATCCAACGTATCTATAATTTTTTGATTGTTCCATGCTATTATATTATCTGTTTTTGATGTTTAATAGGCATTTATGATATTTTATATGATTTTTGGGACTAACCTATTCCGAGGGCCAAGTGCCAGTTTCTATTTTCTTTTTGCCTATTTTAGTGTTTTGCAGAAAAGGAATACCAAACGGAGTCCAAACGGAATGAAACCTTCGCGATGATCTTTCTTGGAACGAAAGCAAACCAGAAGACTTGGAGATGAAGTCAGAGATGCAACGAGGCAGCCACAAGGCAGGAGGGCGCGCCCAGGGGGGTAGGTCGGGGCCCCACCCTCGTGGGCCCCCGTGGCTCCCCTAACCAAGTTCCTTGGCCTATATATACTCTTATACCCTAAAATCATCCAGGGCAACCACGAAACCACTTTTCCATCGCCGCAACCTTCGGTACTCATGCGATCCCATCTTGGGGCCTGATACATCTCCGTCGTATCTATAATTTTTTATTGTTCCATGCCAATATTCTTCAACTTTCATATACTTTTGGCAACTTTTTATACTATTTTTTGGGACTAACATATTGATCCAGTGCCCAGTGCCAGTTCCTGTCTGTTGCATGTTTTTTGTTTCGCATAAACCCAATATAAAAAAGAGTACAAATGGGATAAAAACAGACGGAGATTTTTTTGGAATATTTATGATTTTTGGGAAGTAAAATCAACGCGAAACGGTGTCCTGGGAGGCCACGAGACAGGGGGGCGCACCCTCCCCCCTGGGCACGGCCTGGGCTTTCGTGGGCCACCTGTAAGGTGGTTGACGCTCTTCTTTTGGCGCAAGAAAGCTAATTTTATGAGAAAGATCTGGGCGAAAGATTCACCCCAATCGGAGTTACGGATCTCCGGATATTTAAGAAACGGTGAAGGGGTAGAATCTGAGAACGCAGAAACAGAGAGATAGATCCAATCTCGGAGGGGCTCTCGCCCCTCCCAAGCCATGGGAGCCAAGGACTAGAGGGGAAACCCTTCTCCCATCTAGGGAGGAAGTCAAGGAAGAAGAATAAGAAGGGGGGCTCTCTCCCCCTTGCTTCCGGTGGCGCCGGAGCGCTGCCGGGGGCCATCATCATCACCGCGATCTTCACCAACACCTCCGCCATCTTCACCAACATCTGCATCACCTTCTTCCCCCATCTCTATGAAGCGGTGTAACCCCTCTCTTACCCGCTGTAATCTCTACTTAAACATGGTGCTCAACGCTATATATTATTTCCCAATGATGTATGGCTGTCTTATGATGTTTGAGTAGATCCGTTTTGTCCTATGGGTTAATTGATGGTCATGATTGGTTTGAGTTGCATGTTTTTATTATTGGTGCTGTCCTATGGTGCCCTCTGTGTCGCGCAAGCGTGAGGGATTCCCGCTGTAGGGTTTGTAGTATGTTTATGATTTTCTTATAGTGGGTTGCGTGAGTGACTGAAACACAAACCCGAGTAAGTAGGTTGTTTGCGTATGGGATAAAAGGGGACTTGATACTTTAATGCTATGGTTGGGTTTTACCTTAATGAATCTTTAGTAGTTGCGGATGCTTTCTAGAATTCTAATCATAAGTGCATATGATCCAAGTAGAGAAAGTATGTTAGCTTATGCCTCTCCCTCAAATAGAATTGCAACAGTGATTGCCGGTCTAGTTATCGATTGCCTTGGACAAATAACTTTCTCGTAACAAAAAGCTCTCTATAAATACTTACTTTAGTTGTGTCTTTATCTAAACAGCCCCTAATTTTTACTTATGTGCTCTTTATTGTCTTGCAAACCTAGCCTATCACACCTATAAAGTATTTTTAGTTTCATACTTGTTCTAGGTAAAGCGAACGTCAAGCGTGCGTAGAGTTGTATCGGTGGTCGATAGAACTTGAGGGAATATTTATTCTACCTTTAGCTCCTTGTTGGGTTCGACACTCTTACTTATCGAAAACTGTTGCGATCCCGTATACTTGCGGGTTATCAAGAACTTTTTCTGGCGCCGTTGCCGGGGATTCATAGCGTGGGGTGAATATTCTCGTGTGTGCTTGTTTGCTTTATCACTAAGTAATTTTTATTTGCTGTTCTAAGTTGTTCTCTATCTTTAGTTATGGGTAGGAAACGCAAAATACCAAAAAACATTAGTTGTACCTACTGAACCAGTGGTTGAAGAACCACTCAAAATCTATCACACTCCTGAAGCTTTTTACTTGGATCATCTTCGATCCCTTTGTGCTTGTGCTGAAACCCCAACTAGCTTAGTTGAGGGCAAATCTTTAGATGAGCATGCTTGTTATGTGCGACACGGTATATCTGAAAAAGGGAAAGTATTATGGGATCAAATTCAACGTTTGCAATGCTATGCTTGGGATTTATGTGAAATATATGATGTTACTTGTTGTTCTGAAAACCCTAAGAAACACCTTCCCTACCAATGTGAGTTTATTGATAATGGAATTGTATCTTTGTATGCTAAGGGTGTTTATAATTACTATGATGTTCAACAAATTGAAGAATTTTATGCTTTTAAGGGTGCTTTTGACATTTCTTCTTTGATTGAAAACTATGATGCTACTCTTTACAATTCTGAAAGTTTTGCCATACTTGAATATTGTTATGATAATTATGCTTCTAACGCCTATGTTAAACCATATATTGAGGACTTCTCTGCTGTCCAAGAAGAGACTAATATTTTGCAGGAAGCTATGGAAGAAGAAATTGATGAAAAGGTGAGCTCATTGGATGAAAAAGATGATGAGGAGAGCGAAGAACAAAAGGAGGAAGAGCGGATTAGCTACCCGTGCCCACCTTCTAATGATAGTAACCCTCCAACTCATACATTATTTAATTCCCCTTCGTGCTTACCGAAGGATGATTGCTATGATGATTGCTATGATCCCTTGAATTTGTTTGAAATATCCCTTTTTGATGATTATTGTTATGATTGTGGCCAAGATGCCAATATGAATTATGCTTATGGAGATGAACTTGCTATAGTTCCTTATGTTAAACATGAAATTGTTTCTGTTGCACCCATGCATGATAATCCTATTATCTTTTTGAATTCTCCAAACTACACTATATCGGAGAAGTTTGTGCTTACTAAGGATTATATTGATGGGTTGTGTTTTACTACTTTACAAGATGATTTTAATAGATATAATATGCATGTGCTTGCTGCTCCTACTTGCAATTATTATGAGAGAGGAACTACATCTCCGCCTCTTTATGTTTCCAACACGATGAAATTGCAAGAAACTGCTTATACTATGCATTGGCCTTTACTTGGTGTGCATGAATTGTTCTTTTATGACATGCCGATGCATAGGAAGAGAGTTAGACTTCGTTGTTGCATGATATATGTTACTTTGTGCTCACTACTAAATTACAAATCATTGTTAATTAAAATTGGCTTTGATATACCTTGGGATCCGGGTGGATTCATTACTTGAGCACTAAATGCTTAGCTTAATGGCTTTAAAGAAAGCGCTGCCAGGGAGACAACCCGGAAGTTTTAGAGAGTCATTTATTTCTGTTAAGTGCTTTTATATAGTTTAAAAACACAAAAATAAAGAGGGGAACCCAAAACTTTTCAAAAAGGAAAGTGAAAGTGAGAGAGACAAGCATTGTTGAAGTGGGAGAGCTCCTTGAACTTTGTTCATGCTCACGGAAACTTTGTGAATCTTAATTACAGAAACTTTTCATCAAAAATAATTATCCCCTTGTACAATTCCATTGTATTATAAAAATAATGTGCCAAGGTTTGCCTTTAGGATGTTTACAATGCTTGTTGGTTTGTACGGTGCAGGACAGAAACTTTGGCTGTAGTGCGCGATTTTACGTTTTTATCTGGAACGTCAAACGGTTCTGATTCTTTTTGCACTGTCTTTCTATACAACTTGTTTATTTTTATTAATTCTGGTAGAATTTTTGGGGTACCAGAAGTATGGTGGATGTTCAGATTGCTACAGACTGTTCTGTTTTTGACAGATTCTGTTTTTGATGCATAGTTTGCTTGTTTTGATGAATCTATCAATTTATATTTGTGGATTAAGCCATGGAAAAGTCATATTACAGTAGACACAATGCAAAAACAAAATATGAATTGGTTTTCAACAGTACTTAAAGTGGTGATTTGCTTTATTATACTAACGGATCTTACTGAGTTTTCTGTTGAAGTTTTGTGTGGATGAAGTGTCTAAACGAGGAGGTCTCGATGTGAGGAAAAGGAAGAGAGGCAAGAGCTCAAGCTTGGGGATGCCCGAGGCACCCCAAGTAAATATTCAAGGAGACTCAAGTGTCTAAGCTTGGGGGTGCCCCGGAAGGCATCCCCTCTTTCTTCAACAAGTATCGGTATGTTTTCGTATTCGTTTCGTTTATGCATTATGTGCAAGTCTTGGAGCGTCTTTTGAATTTAGTTTTCACCTTTTCTTTTATGCACCCGGCTGGTATGAGATAGTCCTTGGTTGATTTATAGAATGCTCATTGCACTTCACTTAGATCTTTTGAGTATGGCTTTATAGAATGCTTCATGTGCTTCACTTATATCATTTGAAGTCTGGATTGCCTGTTTCTCTTCACATAGAAAACCGCCATTTGTAGAATGCTCTTTTGCTTCACTAATAATTGTTAGAGCGTGGGCATATCTTTTGTAGAAATATTAAACTCTCTTGCTTCACTTATATCTATTTAGAGAGATGACAGGAATTGGTCATTCACATGGTTAGTCATAAAATCCTACATAAACTTGTAGATCGCTGATATGATATGTTTGATTCCTTGCAATAGTTTTGCGATATAAAGGTGGTGATATTAGAGTCATGCTAGTGGGTGGTTGTGTATTAGTAGAAATACTTGTGTTGAGGTTTGTGATTCTCGTAGCATGCACGTATGGTGAACCGCTTTGTGATGAAGCTGGAGCACAATTTTATTTATTGATTGTCTTCCTTATGAGTGGCGATCGGGGACGAGCGATGGTCCTTTCCTACCAATCTATCCCCCTAGGAGCATGCGCGTAGTACTTTGTTTTCAATGGCTTGTAGATTTTTGCAATAAGTATATGAGTTCTTTATGACTAATGTTGAGTCCATGGATTATACGCACTCTCACCCTTCCATCATTGCTAGCCTCTTCGGTACCGTGCATTGCCCTTTCTCACCTCGAGAGTGGGTGCAAAATTCGCCGGTGCATCCAAACCCCGTGATATGATACGCTCTGTCACACATAAGCCTCCTTATATCTTCCTCAAAACAGCCACCATACCTACCTATCATGGCATTTCCATAGCCATTCCGAGATATATTGCCATGCAACTTCCATCATCATCATATACATGACTTGAGCATTCATTGTCATATTGCTTTGCATGATCATAAGATAGCTAGCATGATGTTTTCATGGCTTGTCCGTTTTTTTGATGTCATTGCTATGCTAGATCATTGCACATCCCGGTACACCGCCGGAAGCATTCATATAGTCATATCTTTGTTCTAGATATTGAGTTGTAAGTAAATAAAAGTGTGATGATCATCATTATTAGAGCATTGCCCCGATGAGGAAGGATGATGGAGACTATGATTCCCCCACAAGTCGGGATGAGACTCCGGACTTTATGAAAAATAAAAGAGGCCAAAGAAGCCCACCAAAAAGAAAAAAAGAAAAAAAAGAAGGAAAAAAGAGAAATTAAAAAATGAGAGAAAAAGAGACAAGGGCAATGTTACTATCCTTTTACCACACTTGTGCTTCAGAGTAGCACCATGTTCTTCATAGAGAGAGTCTCCTATGCTTTCACTTTCATATACTAGTGTGAATTTTCATTATAGAACTTGGCTTGTATATTCCGGTGATGGGCTTCCTCAAATGCCCGAGGTCTTCATGAGCAAGCAAGTTGGATGCACACCCACTTAGTTTCAGTTTGAGCTTTCATACACTTATAGCTCTAGTGCATCCGTTGCATGGCAATCCCTACTCACTCACATTGATATCTATTGACGGGCATCTCCATAGCCCGTTGATACGCCTAGTCGATGTGAGACTTTCTCCTTTTTTGTCTTCTCCACATAACCCCCACCATCATATTCTATTCCACCTATAGTGCTATGTCCATGGCTCACACTCGTGTATTGCGTGAAAGTTGAAAAAGTTTGAGATTACTAAAGTATGAAACAATTGCTTGGCTTGTCATCGGGTTTGTGCATGATTAAATACTTTGTGTGATGAAGATAGAGCAACAGCCAGACTATATGATTTTGTAGGGATAACTTTCTTTGGCCATGTTGTTTTGAAAAGACATGATTGCTTTATTGGTACGCTCGAAGTATTATTGTTTTTATGTCAAATGATAGACTATTGCTTTGAATCACTCGTGTCTTAATATTCATGCCATGATTAGACATATGATCAAGATTATGCTAGGTAGCATTCCACATCAAAAATTATCTTTTTATCATTTATCTACTCGAGGACGAGCAGGAATTAAGCATGGGATGCTGATACGTCTCCGTTGCATCTATAATTTTTGATTGTTCCATGCCAATATTCTTCAATTTTCATATACTTTTGGCAACTTTTTATACTATTTTTTGGGACTAACATATTGATCCAGTGCACAGTGCCAGTTCCTGTCTGTTGCATGTTTTTTGTTTCGCAGAAACCCAATATCAAACGGAGTCCAAACGGGATAAAATGGACGGAGATTTTTTTTTGCAATATTTATGATTTTTGGGAAGTAAAATCAACGCGAAACGGTGTCCTGAGTTGCCATGAGATAG
>NW_025232361.1:0-9860 GCF_018294505.1 Triticum aestivum | reverse complement strand
GGTGTACCGAATACCCGTTAGGTATCTCGGGAACCCTGTTCACATCGTTCGGGGCCGTATGGGAAACTTCGGCCGGACTCCCTGCGGATGGAACCTGAATAGGCGATAAACCTGGACTGGAGGCTTAGGTGATTAGGTAGGTCGTGGCCGACACCCACGTTGGGCTTCCGCTTGAAGGTTGCCGAGTACATGTCGTGTAAGCGACGATAAGTGGTGAGAGCGTGTATGAAGAAGTACACCCCTGCAGGGTTAACATGATCTATTCGAATAGCCGCGTCCGCGGTAAAGGACTACTTGGTTGCCTATACAGTTCATAGACAAGTAAATGGAAACTACTAAAAGCCTCAAGATAAGTGTGAGTGCCGAGGATGGCTCTTCCGTAGGAAGACGGAGGTGGATCCTCGGTAGTGTATTGAAGTGGTGAGTAGTGGACTCGTGTGTGCAAAACCATTTCAAGTTGAAGTATCGTAGGATAGCCTAGCCAAGAGTCAAAGCTGGCTTGCTGCAATAACTCCACCAACCCTTCTTGATACTATGCATGTATGTAGGATCTGATGTAAGTCTTGCTGAGTACCTTTGTACTCATGTTGCTATAATCTACATTTTTTACAGAAGACGCTGCAACCCCTTCTGATGGGTTCTATGTAGACGTTGACTTCAACGAGTAGGCTAAAGACCCAGGTGGTGACCCTGAGCTTGTGAAGGACCACGTAGTATAGCTAGGCTTTCCAAGCCTCTTTTATTTTACTAGTTGTCTGTACTCAGACAAGTTATTTCCGCTGCTGGTTTGTATGACTGTATGACTTGTATGTGGGGTCGTGAGACCCGTACCTTTGTGTATGTTATGTATGGCTCACTGAGCCTTAAATAAAGTACTTGTGTCATAGAGTCATGTTGTGATGCTTCGTTGTATTTGCACATATCGAGCATATTGTGTGTATGATTGAAATGCTTGGTATGTGTGGGATCTGACCATCTAGTTGTTATCTTTAGTAGCCTCTCTTACCGGGAAATGTCTCCTAGTGTTACCGCTAAGCCATGGTAGCTTGCTACTGCTCTGGAACACTTAGGCTGGCCGGCATGTGTCCTTCTTCGTTCCTGTGTCTGTCCCTTCGGGGAAATGTCACGCTTTGAGTACCGGAGTCCTGTTAGCCCGCTACAGCCCGGTTTACCGGAGTCCTGCTAGCCCAGTGCTACAGCCCGGACCCACTTGCTGATGACCGACACGTTCGAAGCTGGGTCATGGATGCCTGTCCCTGTAAGTCTGCGCCACTTTGGGTTTACGACTAGTCATGTCAGCCCGGGCTCTTTATCATATGGATGCTAGCGACACTATCATATACGTGAGCCAAAAGGCGCAAACGGTCCCGGGAAAAGGTAGGACGACACCCGTGGGGATACCGTGCGTGAGGCCGCAAAGTGATATGAGGTGTTACCAGCTAGATCGATGTGACATCGAGTCGGGGTCCTGACAGCGTTGGTATCAGAGCCAGGCTGCCTGTAGGTTCTCCAAGCCAAACTGGTCGATGTTGAGTCTAGAAATTCTTTAGTTATATGTAGGGGAATTGTTTGTGGGATGGAACGTAAGGCTCTTTTTACTCCTTATACCTTATGACTTTCTGATCTGAGTCAGTCCATTCTTCCACCGGGGGTTAAGGAATTAGGATCTGTTCTCTCTATCAGGATCACGAGTTACTAATCAGTAGTACCTTATAAGTTTGATGGTTACCAGCCTAGTTCAGTTCTACTACCACATTATGTTGTTAGAATGGTTTCAGAACTTGATGTGATGATGTTGGGTGTGTACGAAATCCTTTGTCAAATGTCTCAAATCCTTCTTGAGCATTTACAGCTGTTATGCTGCCGAAATTTTGCTAGAAATTCTAATGCCTTTGCATTATGATTGTGCTTTCAGATGGCCACTCGCGACCTCAATCAAGTGGTTCGCCTGACTCGATGCCTAGATGTACCCGGCCATACTGCTAAGTTGGTCAGGGTAATGACTGAGGCTGGATACCGCTGGTATCCCGAGTACACGGTCGAAGAGCAATTCCGAGATTTTAATCAAAGCCAGTATCTCTGCACTGTCAGGATATTTCCATCTTATCCTGGATCCACTGAGCCTCTTCACTGCTCCTATGGACTCGGGGTTACTATCGAGATGGCTGTGCAGGACGCCGCCTACTCTATGATGACCATTATGCGAGTCAGATCTGGTCTATTTCGGGACTCTGATTTCCGGTATATGCCAGGATCACTTCCGGGAGCACAAGGGTATCTCCAGGCTATCTATGCTGATTCCACTCAGGAGGATTCACGGACTCGCACCACTGCTGAGATGCTCGAGGATAAGGACCGTGAAAATCGGGCCTTAAGGTTAGAGCTCTTCAATACCCGTGCTGACCACTGGGCCACTTTGACTCGGTTCGCACCGGCGGTGCAAGCTGGATATTCAGATATGCGCGATCTCTATCCTGTGAGATCTACTCTGCCGGACGTGATGGTTTGGCGTGATGTAGGAGGCATCACCCCACCTCGCGGTCCCCGCAGGCCACCGTTTGTTGGTCCAAGGCCTCATCCTAGCCCCTATGGTCCACAAGCTCCGCGAGACCGTCTGTTTCCGGATGATCATGTTGAACTTCCAGGCTATGGAGGTGACTTCTACGAGGACTACTACGGATCGGTCTGAGTTAGTAGTAGTATCACTAGTTCGCACTAGCTGTGTCGTCTATCGTCCTGCGTGACTCGTGGGATATGACCTAGTTTGTACTCTTTCCGGAGATGTAGAAAAATAATGTATAGGAGCTTGGAATGCCTCCGATGAGATGTAATCCTCTTTTCACCGTAATAGTACTTTGTTTGGTCTTGTACTAAACCCTGTATGGTGTGTATGACGATGGAATAAAAGAAGCAGTTTCTGTGTCTACCATGTCATACGGATGATCATCTTGCATTTCGAGTTATTCCTTACATTATGTATCCTATGTCGGAATTTTACCATCCTGACTAAATCATTGTCTTGTTTACCTAGGATGGTCAACACGCGCGCTAACCCTGCTTCCCAAGAGCAGGCCGAAGGCAGTGAAGCCAGGAATGAAAATCTGCCTCATCCTCCTTCACTAGCCGAGGTGATGATGGAAGCTGAGAGAAACAAGCGGGAGACAAACCGTTTGTTGGAGCGTATTGAACAGAATACAGCACACCATCAGAGGGCTAACGTGGTGTCACTCAGTGATTTTATCAAATTGCATCCACCCACGTTCCACCACTCCGTCGAGCCTCTCGACGCTGATGACTGGCTTCGCAGTATCTCTCACAAACTGCGTTCCACGCTGGTAGCGGAGGCTGACAAGGTCACCTTTGCTGCATATCATCTTGAAGGCCCCGCCAGTCTATGGTGGGAGAATTATGGAGCTATGCGCCCAGCAGGCCATGTCACAACTTGGGCTGAATTCAGCGAGGCTTTCCGTGAACATCACATTCCGGAGGGTCTCATGGACCGTAAACGTGAAGAATTTTGCAGTTTCACCCAAGGCCGACTTTCTGTGGATGCCTATAGCAGGGAGTTTGGTAATCTCGCCCGATATGCAACTGAGGAAGTTTCTACTGACGCCAAGAAGCAAGCAAGGTTCCGTAAGGGCCTTAGTCCTGAGCTTCGCCGCGACCTCCGTCTGCATGAGTGCACATCTTTTTCGAAACTTGTCAACAAAGCCATCAGTGCTGAAACTGGTCAGACTGACTATGACGCAACACGCAAGCATGGACGTGACACGGGTTCCTCATCCGGTGCTGGTCCTCAGAAGCGCCGCGTGTGGGTACCCAACACCGCCCTGCCACCCAGATTCACACCGAGGCCATCTTTCCAGGCGCCTCGCCCCGTTCAACAGTCTGCTCCAGCCAAGCCCTATGGGGGTCCAACCAATAATGCTCCTCCACGTACCAGTTCCGTGACTTGTTTCAAATGTGGGGAATCTGGTCACTATATGCGTGAATGCCCCCAGACCAACCCCAATCAATCTGCTAAAGCTGTTGGCCGTGGCAAGCCGACAGGGAAAGTGTTTCATGCTAAACCGGTCACCGCTTCACGTGGCCATGTCAACTGTGTCTCTGCCGAAGAAGCTCAAGAAGATCCCAACGTTGTTCTCGGTACGCTTCTTGTTAATTGCCACCCGGCATCTGTTCTTTTCGATACAGGAGCCTCTCATTCTTTTATATCTGAAAATTATGCTCGTTTGCATAACGTTGCATTCTGTGACATGCCATCCACTATGGAAATCTCTACCCCTGGTTCTAGATGGCAGACCTCTAGGGTAAGTTATGGAAATGAAATCCAAGTCGACAGACTTGTTTTTCTTGCATCTTTGATAGCCCTTAAATCTTCAGATATTAATATCATTTTGGGTATGGACTGGATGTCAGCTCATCAAGCCAAAATTGATTGCTTCTCTAGGACTGTTCAACTCACCCATCCTTCGGGGAAGATAGTCAATGTCTTGACCCGAATAGCCAAGCGACAATTATATTCTCTTAACGCCAGCCCTTTGCCAGACCTTGAGGACGTTCCGGTAGTCCGTGACTTCCCGGATGTCTTTCCAGAGGAATTGCCAGGTGTTCCACCTGACAGGGATGTTGAGTTCGTAATAGACCTCATTCCAGGAACCGTGCCGATTGCTAGAAGACCTTATAAGATGGCACCCCTAGAACTAGCCGAGCTTAAGAAACAACTCGATGAATCCTTGAAAAAGGGTTTCATCCGCCCTAGTTCATCTCCGTGGGCTTGCCCCGTCCTATTCGTCAAGAAGAAGGATGGTACGGACCGGATGGTTGTAGATTACCGACCTGTCAATTTGGTCACAATCAAAAACAAATATCCACTTCCCAGGATCAACGATCTGTATGATCAGCTCGCTGGATCCTCAGTCTTCTCCAAGATGGATTTGAGGTTGGGATACCATCAAATCAAAATCAGAAACGGGGACATTCCTAAAACGGCCTTTGTTACTCGTTATGGCCAATACGAGTACACCGTCATGTCCTTCGGTTTAACCAACGCTCCAGCCACCTTTTCTCGGTTAATGAACTCAATCTTCATGGAGTATTTGGATAAATTCGTCGTGGTTTATCTCGATGACATACTCATCTACTCCAAGAACGAGGAAGAACATGCCGAACATTTAAGGCTAGTGTTGAAGAAACTTCGAGAGCATCGCCTTTATGCCAAATTTTCAAAATGTGAATTCTGGTTGTCAGAAGTGACCTATCTGGGTCATGTAATATCTGGTAAAGGTATTGCTGTTAACCCTGAGCGAGTTCAAGCCGTCCTTAATTGGACTCCACCCGAATCGGTCAAGCAAGTTCGGAGTTTTCTAGGCTTAGCGAGCTATTGTCGTCGCTTTTTCGAGAACTTCTCCAAAGTTGCTAAACCTCTAACCGAACTCCTCAAGAAAGATAAGAAGTTCGAATGGACTCCACAATGTGAGCACAGCTTTCAGGAACTGAAAAGACGCCTGACTTCTGCTCCCGTGCTGGTACCGCCAGACTTCTCCAAGGACTTCGTTATCTACTGCGACGCCTCGCAACAAGGACTAGGTTGCATTCTCATGCAAGATCGACACGTAATTGCTTACGCTTCACGACAATTGCACCCACATGAGGAGAATTATCCTGCTCATGATCTAGAGCTTGCAGCCGTAGTCTATGCACTTAAGACCTGGCGACATTACCTCCTCGGTAATCGTTGCGAAATATTCACTGATCACCAAAGTCTGAAGTATATTTTCACCCAACCGGATTTGAATCTCAGGCAGAGACGTTGGGTTGAATTGATCACTGACTTCGACTTAGGGATAACCTATACCCCAGGGAAAGCCAACGTCATGGCTGATGCGGTAAGTCGTAAATCTTATTGTAACAACCTGATGTTACAACAAAGTCAACCGCTTCTCCATGAGGAATTTCGAAAGCTTAACCTTCACATTGTTCCTCAAGGTTTTCTCTCCACCTTGGTGGCAAAACCTACCCTTACGGATCAAATTATCAAAGCACAGAAGGTAGATCCGGGAATCTCCCGCATCAAGAGGAACATTCAGAAAGGAATTGCGGATTGTTTCTCCATTAATGATCAAGGAGTCGTATACTTCGGGGATCGACTAGTAGTTCCCAAAGTGCGCAACCTAAGGCGATTAATCCTTAAGGAAGCTCATGAATCTCCTCTCACTATTCATCCCGGTAGTACCAAGATGTATCAGGATCTACGCCAGAGGTTCTGGTGGACTAGGATGAAGAGAGAAATTGCTCAGTATATTGCAAATTGCGACGTCTGTCGTCGTGTAAAAGCAGAGCATCAACGGCCTGCTGGCACCCTTCAACCCTTAGCTATTCCTGAATGGAAATGGGATAAAATTGGTATGGATTTCATTACCGGCTTTCCCAGGACCAAAAGAGGGAATAATGCTATTTTCGTCGTGGTCGATCGTCTTTCCAAAGTAGCTCATTTCTTACCTGTTCGTGAGAGTATAACCGCTAGCCAGCTGGCAGACTTATACATCTCCCGAATAGTGTCCCTCCATGGTGTTCCTTTGGAAATCAATTCGGATCGAGGAAGTCTTTTCACCTCTCGATTTTGGGAAAGTTTCCAAAATGCTATGGGGACTCGTCTCTCCTTTAGCACCGCTTTCCACCCTCAGTCAAGTGGTCAAGTGGAACGCGTCAATCAGATTCTAGAAGACATGCTTCGAGCCTCCGTTATCTCTTTCGGAATGGACTGGGAGAAGTGCCTTCCATTTGCCGAATTCGCTTACAACAATAGCTATCAATCTAGCTTGGGTAAAGCCCCTTTTGAAGTTCTCTATGGACGACGATGTCGAACACCCCTTAACTGGTCAGAGACCGGGGAAAGACAATTCTTTGGCCCGGATATGATTCAGGAAGCAGAAGAACAAGTTCGTATCGTTCGTGAAAAGTTGAAAACAGCCCAATCCCGTCAAAAGAGTCAATATGACCGAAAACATAAGGCTATGACTTTCGAGGTTGACGAGAAGGCTTATCTTCGGGTCACCCCTCTGAAGGGAACCCATCGTTTCGGTATCAAAGGCAAATTAGCTCCTCGTTACATTGGACCCTTTCGCATTCTCGCCAAACGAGGAGAAGTTGCCTACCAGTTGGAACTACCTCCGCACCTCTCCAGAGTTCACGATGTCTTCCACGTTTCTCAACTCAGGCGTTGCTTCTCGGATCCTATCCGTGAAGTGGACCACGAAACGCTTGATCTCCAAGATGATCTTACATATCGAGAGTACCCCATTCGTATCCTCGATCAAGCCGAACGTACCACGCGACGTCATAATATCAAGCTTCTCAAGGTTCAATGGTCGCACCATTCTGAGGATGAAGCAACTTGGGAAAGGGAGGATCGTCTTCGACTCGAGTATCCCGCCTTCTTCTCGGAGGAACCCAAATCTCGGGACGAGATTCTTTTGAGTGGGGGTGAGTTGTCACACCCTAGCTAGTCATGCATTAGAGTGTTGCATCATGTTTACTCTTTCATCAGAAACTTGAAATGGGGATGACAGAACCCCCAGTCCCCTCCGAAACCAACTAGGGTTACTAAAATAATTTTTCAATGAACCTGAAATGCCCTTCTAAAATGCCCATCATTTTTGCCTTGGTTCAGAACCTCTGCCAAAAGTGGTGCACATTTTACTAGGCCATCCTAAGGTTTTTGATTTAAATCATAAATATTTGAATTTGGGCATTTAAAATAATATAAAATATTTAAATGCTCAAATATCTCCAAACTAAAATGTTTCATGTTGGAAATAATCCAACTATGGACCAGGAGTAGTTTGGTGATTTTTGGAGTTGCCTAAGTATTTTATTTAATTCAACAAAGTTGCAGTTATATTAAATAAAAACAGAAACAGAAAAAAGGGAAAAACTTACCTGTGCGGCCCAGCCAGCTGGCCGGCCCAGCAAACCAGCCCAGCCCACCACCGCCGTCGTCCTCCTGGCGCCAGTCGGCCAGGCGTGTGGCCGGCGCGCGCGCACGGCCACCGCGCCACGCCACCTCTCTCCCTGCCTGCCTGCCCTCCCCTCCTCGTCTCGGTGTCCCTGGACGACGCCACGCCTCCTCCCTGCTCTCTCTCACTCTCCCCCGGCTCTCCCCTCGCTCTCTCTCTCGCCCGGCCGAACACCACCGTCGCCGCCGTTCGCCATAGCCACCGTCTCCGACCACCCCTCGCTTCCCCGACTAGCTCAGGAGCTCCGCCTCGACTCCCTCTTCCTCCCCACCGCTCCACAGCTCCCCGGAAGCCCTGCATCGTCGCCACGTCGCCGTTCCCCTCTTCGGGCTCCGACTGTCGTCGCCGTCGAATTCGCCGTCTCCAGCGCGTCCCCGAGCCCGCTTCGACGCCCACTGCAACCGCGGTGAGCTACGCCACCGTTTCCCCCTCCTCCCCTGGTCTCTCCCGACCTCTAGGCCCTGGCCCCACCTTGGCCGAGAGCTCCACGCCGCCGGCGATGTCGTCGTCGTGGCCACGGTCACCGTAGCACCCAACCGAGCGCACTATCGTGCTCCCCACCCTACCAGGAGCACGCAGCACGCACCAACGCCTCCCCAAACCCCCTGCAACACTGATCCCGACCGCACCCGAACTCCGGCCGCCGCAGCCGAGCTCACCGTCGTCAACTCCGGCCACCCCGAGCCCAACCACCACCACCAATAGTCGCGGCTCAACCTCAGCAACACATAGATGCCTTCCGCCGTCCATTTGGTTGCCGGAATGGCAAAAAGCACTTTCGCCGCCGTCTCGGACCTCGCCGGCGTCATGTCGCCGGTGGGGTTTGACTTGTCCGACCGGGGGTTTGACCCCCCAGGGTCACTGACGCGTGGGCCCTGTCGGCCAGGTGGTTAGGTTAGCGCTAACTACTGTTAGTCAACCCCCCTGACACTGACAGTGGGCCCCAGCGCCACTAATCCCTAATTAGGATTAAATTAAACCTGTTAAACCCCCCCTGTCACTGACGTGTGGCCCCCACACGTCAGGTTTGACTCCAGCCAGTCGCAGTTGACCACTGACGTCATGCTGACGTCATGCTGGCGCAATATATATATTTCTGGATTTAAATTAAATCAGGAAATTCCAGAATATTAATTAAACTTCAAAAATTCATAACTTTTATTCTGTAACTCCAAATTGGACAAATTATATATGAAAAATGATCAAAAAAATCCAATCTATCCATCTGTACTATTTTCATGCATGATCAAACAAGTTAAATTGATGTTTTAAGCAGAACAAGAAAAGGCACTTTAAAAGGCCATATTTGAATTTGAAATTTGAATCCTTGATTCAAATTTGTTCAAACACTTCTGGTTTTAGTTACATTAGCCCAACACACTCATATTGCCATGTTTCATGCATGCATCATATTGTTGCACATTGTTTGGTGATGCTTGTGTATCGATGTCCTTTGCGACAGGATCTGTCCCCGAGGAGTACCGTGATTACCCTAACGAAGAACCGTATCCGTGCATCGAACCATCAGGCAAGCAACCAACCATTTGATCATATCGATACAATCCCATGTTCTCGCTCCTGCTCTCTTTTACTGCATTAAGACAACGCGATTCAAACTGCTGTGTGCTACGGTAGTTGAACCCATTTCCTCTGCATGACCTGTCATTGCCACAGTAACTAGATGAAACCCACTAGCATGTGTAGGAGTTGATTGAGCCATATGTATGTGTTGTTCCTACCTTGCTATGCCTGCTATGCTTAGAGTCGTGTCAGGTCTGGTTCATCGGGGTGATGGGCTGGAGTGAAATGATTATGTCGGTAATGAGAGTGGTGTGGTGAACA
>NW_025232359.1:0-9861 GCF_018294505.1 Triticum aestivum | reverse complement strand
GGAGTCTTCAAGTCTTCTGGTCCTTCTCCAAGTACTCCGTCTACTTCGTCAACTAACGTCGGAAACAAACACAATGAGCAACACAACAAGGCAAGAATAAATGTGCTCTAAAAATGTGAAGTTGACTTTTATTGGATACCTCTGGTCATATGAGGAATGACCAAAGTGATTTCATTGGAAGTGGATCAATGGACATCTCCGAACATTTCAATATGATGGAATCGAGAGGTTTATGGATTTGCTAGAAGTGTACAGAAATACATTTTTTGAAAAATGAGCAAAGGCACCCATTTGACAAAGCAGGATTTTAGAAGCATCTAGGAATTGGTTTCACTGGATTTGGAGTTCAAATGAATTTCCTATGAATTTGCAAAGCTGATAAATATGAAGAAATGGCTCAATAATTTATGTGGTACAGAAAGCATCAAGAAAAATGTTCATAAACTAGGTTATGAGCTTAGAATCATCTAGGAATTGGAATCATGGCATTTGGATCAATATTGAGCTCTCTGTGATTTTCTAAAGTTTATCACAGAAATAGGAAAAATAGGATGTGATAATTATTTGTGAAGAAAAAGTATCTGGAAAAAGGTGCATGTTGCACCAACAGGTAGATCATCATTTATGGAGTCTATAGGAATTTGAATCATCAAATTTGGACTTAGAATAAATAATCTGTGGATTTTACAAGCTGTACAGAAAAGAAAAAGGGGAAAAAGGGGTTTTACCCAGATGGGCTGGATCTGGGCGGCGGCGGCGCGCACCGGGCGAGGCTTAGCGGCAGGCGCCACTGGGCCGGCCCAGCGGCTCGGCTGCGCGGGTGTCAGGGGCGACGTCGAAGGCGCCCAGCTGGAGTACGCCTTCGCTGCGGGGACGCGGGAGCAACCGAATGCGCCTCCACCTGCCAGCGTGGCCCCGTGGCTGGGCCACTGACGAGCGGGCCCCGCCTATCAGGTTCGCCTTCGTCTTCCTCCCGCGCGCTTACCTGGCCGAGGGAGCAGAGAGCCCCGACGACGACTACCGGCGCTACGGAGCACCTCCGGCAACGCTCTAGCTATGGATGAGCTCGGCGTCGAGCGCCGCATCCATTCGTGTATGCCACGGCTGCCGGGGACGGTCGAGGCGACGGCGGCTTGGATGCCGGCGGACGGTGGCGTCGGGTGAGTTTGGGCATGGCGCTACGGTGCGTCCCCGGACGAGGGAAAGAGCGTGGGAGCTCCGCCTTGCTCAGGGGAGGCTGCTGGTGGAGAGGGGAGAGGGAGAGGAGCTCGGGCTCGGCTGAATTTAGGTGGAGGCCGGCGGCGGATCTCCGGCCATGGAGGGCTATGGAGGGCGCGAGGAGGGGAGTGGGTTGGTTCAGGGGGTTCATAGGAGGGATAGGGAGCGAAAGGAGGCCAGAGAGAGCTCGGGGGTGCCTTTAAGTAAGCGAACGGCGGGGTGCCGTGGACTCGTGCGCCGGCGAGCTCCTAGCCGTCGCTGGAGGTCACGGGGGCGCGCGTGGGTATGTCTGGGGTGTTCGTGGGGTTGGTCCAGGGCTAGAGGAGGGAAGAGAAGGAGCGGGGGAGTGTCAGGGCGCCGCGCGTGTGAGTATGCCCATTGGAGCTCTCGGGCGGCCGGCGCGCGTGTGAAAGGAGGCAGCAGGAGGGAGAAGGAGGAGGGGGCCAGCTCGGTGTCGTGTTGTGGACGTCGAGGAGCATCAACTGGCGCGAGGGGGAGGCTCGAGGTGGTCGGGAGTGCCGTGTCAACGGTCGGGAGCACGTTGACGTGCTCCAGAGCGCGCGAATGGCCGGCACCCGCAGCTTTTTGCGCGCACCCGCGCGTCCACTTGTGTCTGGTAGCTGCAGGGGGGGATAAACAAAGGTGAAAGAAGCTTTGGATGCTCTGCAACATGCCAGGGGTGAGAGAGAGATGACAAAGGAAGGAAAAAGTGGATGTCCAGAGAAGAAAAATGGAGCCCTTCCCCCCTTAATCATTGCCTCTCGGGCAGGGAAGCACACCAGAGGTAGAGGGGAACTAGGAGGGGCTGTGGTAAAAAGGAGAAGTCATGGAGATTAGTGGAAGGGGTCCAAATAGTGGTTTTTGCAAAATGCCAGAAGGTGTTTGATGTTGGTTTGGGAAAGTAGATGATCTCCATAAGCCATGAGACTCCATAGGGTGATATGACACATATAATTAGGGCCTCCCACCAATTTGGAGGTCATTTTAAGAAAGTTGACAATGCAACTTTGGTAAACCCTAGAAATTAGCAGAAATGAACTTGTGTAGATTTAGTTGAGCAAATCACTTCTCCTTGATGCACCACTTGGTGTGGTGGCCTAATTTGGTCATGTGATCATGCTCACAAAAGTTGGTGTCAAGGAGAGAAAGTTGGTAATGCAAAGTTGTTCAAATAAGGTTCTGGACAGAAAGGGTTTTGGGGCACTTTGATCAAGTTAACTTGCTCTCCAACTTGTGCCATTTGGTCTAGATGAATTATTAGACCATTTGAGCAAGTCCACAAGGTTTGAGAACATTTGGACATGTTTGGCAATGTAAAGTTGCTCAAACTTCAAAATGGACAGAAATGGTTTTGAGAGGTTTTGATGATGCTATCTTGTTCTCCAAGTCATGAGACTTGGCAAGATCACCAAATATGTCATATGTGACATGATAGAATTTTCTTGGAATATTTGGAGAATATTTCCTTTGTAAATATTTCAAAAGCTTGAAATATCCAGAAAGGGTCTTTGAGGGGTTTGACCAATATTTTGAACATAACCATGTGTTGAAACTCTTATATATGGACTATATATGTCCTATGAGTCTCCCTGAATTCTGTAAAATGTTTTTGAAGCAATAAAATAATTTTTACCTATTAAAGACCATTTCTGGCCTTAAGAAAAATCCTTTAAATAAAATAGGAAAATATCTTTTAAAATTATATTTCTGTGTTTTCTGGGTATCCTATATCTAATAGGAGTCAAATACATTTTTAGAAAGATTTTTACTGCCCTTAATTAAGTATTTGCAGTGCAAACCTCAATTTAGGGGTTTTTAGAAAACTAATTTTTGAAAATACTATTTGGCCAAATTATTTTTTTCCAGAAATTATTTTTATATCCTATACACATGGCATGATCATTGGGAAAGGTTTTGGATCAAGGAGATGAAGTATAGAAGTTGGAGGGTTTACTTGATTTTTAGAGCACTTGCAAACAACAGACAAAAATCAAATCAAGCAAAGTCCAAAACACTCAAAAGTTTTTGTCAAACCACATTTCAGCATGATCTAATGACTTAAGTGTTGTGCCATGAAAATCAGGGTGTGACAGACCTACCCCCCTTACAAGAATCTCGTCCCCGAGATTCCTAGACTAGGCGCGGAAAGGAGTACAGAATCTTGGATCTGGGGTAGTCTTCACGTCCTCATACTGCTTCTGCTACTGAGTGGTGCTCCTTGGAATCTTGAAGGACCTGGTGTTGTGGCTTCGTGCATGATGCTCTTCTTGATCCAAACTGCTAATGTGTAGCTCGCAGTAGGTTAGATTGGGCTAGGGGTCTATGGCCCGGTGGTCAATGTCCTTATTAGTGCTCGGGCTAGCTAGGAAGTTGGAAACACTTCCGGGGTTGTGATGTATGGAAAGCATTGTGCACATCAGGTAGCTCAGGGGGCAACTCCAGCTGGTAATTGTCTTCTCTCCGTCTCGTAGTGATCTCAGAAGAGGTTGTTAAACCTTGGAGTGATCCTGCAGAAGGCCGATGAATCTTGGGGCGAGCTTTCCTTTGACATGGAAGCGCTGGGTTCTTTTGGGAGGGTGACCCGGAGATAAACATGGTCTCCAACTCGGAGGGTCATGCCTCGACGACATGAGTCAGCGTAGTTCTTTCGTCTTGACTTGGCAGTCCTCCAACGCTCTCCGACAAGCTGGACTTGCTCTTCGGTTTCACGGAGGATATCAGGCCCAAAGACAAGTCCTTCTCCGGTTTCTGACTAATTGAGGGGTATGCGGCACTTCCGTCCGTATAACACTTCAAATGGTGCCACCTGAACGCTTGACTTCAAGGTTAGTTAAGAATCCTTGTGCAACCAGTTCCAACCCGAAGCTTTCAAGTTCTTCATACAAGGCGGGCAGCATGTCCTTAAGCATAGCATTCAAGGAACAAGCCTTTCTGCTTAATGCATCTGCTACCACATTAGCCTTCCTAGGGTGGTATTGAACAGTGAGGTCATAATCTTTGATCAAGTCTAGCCATCTTCTTTGCCTCGTGTTCAATTCCTTTTGAGTGAAAATATACTTCAGACCCTTGTGATCCGTGTATATCTCACATCCCTTCCGTAAGAGGTAATGTCGCCATGTCTTCAGGGCATGAACCACTGCTGCTAGCTCCAGGTCATGAGTAGCATAGTTTTCTTCATGAGGCCATAGTTGCCTTTGAGAGGAGTGGCTTGCAGATATGCACGGTTTTCAATGCGGAAGCTCATTCCTTGACGACGGTGGTTGGTGTAGTTCTTCCTCCTTGACATGGCGGTCTTCGGATGTTCCCTAACCAGCTGATCAACTCTTCTTCCGTCTACGTGCGGACATTCATGTCCTCAAGTAAGGATGATAATTTACTTGCCCAAGTACTCTATGAAGTATTTGGAGTACGCAGAGTGGGCTGAGGCATTGGTGAGGGTCACGGTTGAGCATTGGTCAAGGTCTTATTGATCTAGAGTCAAGGCCCAAGGTCATGATCCAACCGTGTTGTGGCTTGGTAGGGCATAAGGGTTTCAAGGATTCTAGTGTGCGAATGAACATTTATCCTCCTATCTTTAAGCACGGTTTCTGAGATGCCAATACTCTATCTAGTCCTCCAAACAGATCACCTCGTACTATTGAAAGCATCATTCGTATAGGTCAACTCCAATCATCACTCATGCTAATCATATCCTCATGACTCCCAAGAGGAGATCTAACAAAATCATATATGTCTATAATCCCCAAACTCATGTGTGTGCGGCCACCCCTAAAAATCCATGGGTAGAGCATACAAGCTTCCAAGCTGGAATAAAACAGGACAATCCAAGTGCTCATCCTATTCCTCCAAGGTCCATACTGGCGCATCTCTGTATTAAGGAAACACGTCATATGCCACTCCAAAATCTTGTTTCCTTTCCATGAATCAACTCCAACAACCTGTTAACTTCCATTAATCGCTACATAATCCATTAATTCTACTAACCCAACGCCTATGCTGGTGTTCCACATGATCTCCTAAAGTCCTTATAATCCGCAATACTTGAAAGGGTTTCCTTACTATAGTTAGCCCACCAATTCCCATTATTGTGTTCTAATAATACTCCAAGGTCAAACTCACAAAGATGCCTAAATCAATTCCGACAATTAGCCCAATTTCCTAGTTTATCGTCCACCGAGAAACATGGTATCATGATCGAGATCGTCAGTCAAAATCCAATTTACTCCGAACCATGTAGACATACTCAGCATCTATATCCAACTAGAATCACCTTCTTAAATCCAAATCTCATGTCCAACGAGAATTCCTACACTTTCCCCCAAGTCATTTACGTAATATCAACTGCCTCCAATCAATATTATCTAATCAAGTCAAATCCTTGCACTTCCAGGAGTTTCAGCTTGCGATCATAATTGTCCTATAAATCCAATTTATTCAGGGGTAATGAAAGCTATGCCACTCTATAATCATGATCCCACCAAGTTCATCTACCAACATGGTAGCCTTATAATCCACCAAAGAGTCTCAGATAATTCCCAAAAGTTACTGATATAAACTCACCAAGTCATCTGTCCTCAAATCCTATATCCTCAAACTGGTCCTTCCTATGGCATCGTCAGTTTTAGTGCTATCTTAGGATTATAATGTGCTCATTCACTATGTCCACTAGTTCCATAATGAACCCAGTGATAAGCAAGGTTATGAAGGCTTAACAGGTTCTCTTGCAATTCCGTTGGTTAAGCTCATGGTTAAGGTTTCGGGCTGGGGTATCTCGTGGAGTCCCGAAAGGTCTAGGAATGGGTTTCTAGTCTTGAGGGTTAAACATAATTCTACGGGGTTGCACTTGGTCGTGGAGGCTGTAGTGAAAGTCATCAATGCTTGTTGGTCGCCGAGATGAAATCCTTGGTGCATATTATCTTGCTTGTCTTCGGTTGAGGAGAGAGATGAGAGGGGGAAGTAGCATAGAGGAGGGGAACGCCTAAGGGGGTTCTATAGTGCAAGTGCGAACAAACAAGTGCCAAAAAGGGTCAAACACAACAACAAAATAAGGCA
The DNA here is from genome assembly GCF_018294505.1 of Triticum aestivum. Taxonomy (NCBI): domain Eukaryota; kingdom Viridiplantae; phylum Streptophyta; class Magnoliopsida; order Poales; family Poaceae; genus Triticum; species Triticum aestivum. The sequence goes on along the minus strand of NW_025232359.1, from coordinate 3,591 downwards.
GGTGATATAGTCGCGTACTTGTCGCCTAAGGCAAAAGTGCGACTTATATCAAAACACAAACAAATAAAAACAAGCAACACACAGTAATGGTTCTACTCGAACCATCATACGGACTCGACTGCGCATAGGGGGTACACGACTCATCCTACCCTAGGGGTTCTCGGACTCCATAGTCGTGCCTTGTGCCTCGTGCAGTCTCCCGGGTTTCCCCTCAGGTGCTGCTACGTCTCTTGTAGTTGCTTGATGGAATGATCCCGGTTAAGCTTGAAGAGTCTTCAACAACTTCTTGCCTGTTGAAGTGATGGGGTGAAGGTGGCTTCTCATAGCAGGCATTGACTCGGTCTTCTGTTGTCTTCTTAATCATGATGATCCCTTCTCGTCTTCTAAGCCATCGATGGTACCAGGTAGGCAATCCTTTATGAAATGACATTATCAAGGCATAATAGAGGTCCATCATGTCGGTTACGTTGATAATAACGTCGACACCAAGAGCGGGGGATGAGGAAAGTATATCTTAGCTTTCGAAAAACTCAGAAGGGGAAAGAGAAGAATAGATAGTTTTTAAAACTAGTAGTAGTTTTGGAAATAGTTTTACCTTAACTAACGACCATGCTAACTAAGGCTTCCTACAGTCAGGATGGCTCTGATACCAGCTCTGTGGGGACCCCGACTCGCAAGTCGTGATCACCGAATGCACGTGTACAGTGATCCCAGGGATCAATGCTCACTGAACACACAGAAGCTGAATAACAAGAGTCTTACATCCATACATACCGTCTTACACAAATAGTGACCAACATGGTCAAGTCTTACATCGATAAAGCCTTAAGGGCTGAACATCAAATGAAACATAGCAGCGGACAACGTCGTCGATAAGTAGAACCCATGCCATCTGCCTTAACCCTACAGGCATTCTGACTGGGAAAACGTCCTAGTTCGCATGATCGTCTCCAAAGAACTCATCTCCGAACTCCGGTTCTTCCATGCCTGGTCAATTAAATAACCAGTGGCAAGCCAATGAGTACTTTGAATGTACTCGCAAGCAACCCATGATTTGGTTCAAGGTACGGTATTGCATGACATAGGTAAAGTTTTGCATAAAGCTAGTTTTGAGTGCAGGACATGTTCAACATCCTATAAAGCATGCATCAAGAGAATTCAAGTAACCATAAGAACTGGTCACAGATATCAACATAAATAGAATGGGCACCAACCCATTTATCATAAACAGAGTGGGCACCAACCCATCTCAATCGTGTCAAGTCCTTTGACTTGATCCAAGACAACACCATCATCTCACACACACCGGGTTTGAAAACAAGTGGACGTAGCCCAAGAGCGGTTACCCAACTGTCCTTGACCGTGGACACGGCTATTCGAATAGTTTTACACTCTGCAGAGGTTGCACACTTTACCCACTAGATCCGGGGGACTTCCGTGTCATCCACGACCCGCGGTACCTCAAGTACCCGGGGTAAGCACCCGATCACTACCTTTCCCTAGACGACACTAACATGGAGTCCACTCGATTGGTAGTAACCCCCGTGCCGAACATTTCACATCATAAAGTTGTGGAGCCTCGCTCCCATTTTCATCACATACCACAAGCACGGGGTACCAACGGTGTGTCCGGTGCCCTGTGAAAACAGTCATGGCCGCCCTACCTGGCACGACCCCGTCCCAAGAGAGAGCACCAACTCTCCCCCGTCACTAGTAATGCGGGCTCCAAGCTAGTATCGGTCTAGGTACTCAATAATGCCCTTTCCCATATAAGGGTAGAGTGGTCGCGCATGTAAGGTTGGAATAACGGTCGCAACTCCGACCAATCCGTTTTGAAAACAACACACACCTTCCTTGGCACACCACTTCGTCATCAAGTGGTCACCCATCTCATCATCTCCCTCGGGCATAGGTGGCACCCGACGGGGTTTTCGAAAAGACTTTTGAAATCACATTGCCTCCTTCACCATGCACAAACCCACCCCATTTGCGTAGCATCTACATTTGCATTTTATCTACTCCCACCGGCATAACCCTCATAAGAAGGTAGGGCCATGCACACTGCAAGTATCAACGAGGGAGTAATCGTGGTAACCAACCCACGTGGTTCATCATCTCATCATGATTCCGATGCATCGATAATAAAGAGCTAAAAATGACATGCATATAAAGGGGTATCATAGTCATGGTCAAAGGGCTGCTTGCCTGTTCCTTGGAGTCTTCAAGTCTTCTGGTCCTTCTCCAAGTACTCCGTCTACTTCGTCAACTAACGTCGGAAACAAACACAATGAGCAACACAACAAGGCAAGAATAAATGTGCTCTAAAAATGTGAAGTTGACTTTTATTGGATACCTCTGGTCATATGAGGAATGACCAAAGTGATTTCATTGGAAGTGGATCAATGGACATCTCCGAACATTTCAATATGATGGAATCGAGAGGTTTATGGATTTGCTAGAAGTGTACAGAAATACATTTTTTGAAAAATGAGCAAAGGCACCCATTTGACAAAGCAGGATTTTAGAAGCATCTAGGAATTGGTTTCACTGGATTTGGAGTTCAAATGAATTTCCTATGAATTTGCAAAGCTGATAAATATGAAGAAATGGCTCAATAATTTATGTGGTACAGAAAGCATCAAGAAAAATGTTCATAAACTAGGTTATGAGCTTAGAATCATCTAGGAATTGGAATCATGGCATTTGGATCAATATTGAGCTCTCTGTGATTTTCTAAAGTTTATCACAGAAATAGGAAAAATAGGATGTGATAATTATTTGTGAAGAAAAAGTATCTGGAAAAAGGTGCATGTTGCACCAACAGGTAGATCATCATTTATGGAGTCTATAGGAATTTGAATCATCAAATTTGGACTTAGAATAAATAATCTGTGGATTTTACAAGCTGTACAGAAAAGAAAAAGGGGAAAAAGGGGTTTTACCCAGATGGGCTGGAACTGGGCGGCGGCGGCGCGCACCGGGCGAGGCTTAGCGGCAGGCGCCACTGGGCCGGCCCAGCGGCTCGGCTGCGCGGGTGTCAGGGGCGACGTCGAAGGCGCCCAGCTGGAGTACGCCTTCGCTGCGGGGACGCGGGAGCAACCGAATGCGCCTCCACCTGCCAGCGTGGCCCCGTGGCTGGGCCACTGACGAGCGGGCCCCGCCTGTCAGGTTCGCCTTCGTCTTCCTCCCGCGCGCTTACCTGGCCGAGGGAGCAGAGAGCCCCGACGACGACTACCGGCGCTACGGAGCACCTCCGGCAACGCTCTAGCTATGGATGAGCTCGGCGTCGAGCGCCGCATCCATTCGTGTATGCCACGGCTGCCGGGGACGGTCGAGGCGACGGCGGCTTGGATGCCGGCGGACGGTGGCGTCGGGTGAGTTTGGGCATGGCGCTACGGTGCGTCCCCGGACGAGGGAAAGAGCGTGGGAGCTCCGCCTTGCTCAGGGGAGGCTGCTGGTGGAGAGGGGAGAGGGAGAGGAGCTCGGGCTCGGCTGAATTTAGGTGGAGGCCGGCGGCGGATCTCCGGCCATGGAGGGCTATGGAGGGCGCGAGGAGGGGAGTGGGTTGGTTCAGGGGGTTCATAGGAGGGA
>NW_025232358.1:8640-9862 GCF_018294505.1 Triticum aestivum | reverse complement strand
TTTCGAAGTATCCGGGTTTCGAACGAAAACTCATCTGTTACACTGGCAATTCAAAATTTTAATAACTTATTACAACTTCGGACGTTTTTTGCATTCAACATGCACCATTCAAAGCCACGTCGTTAACTATCAACCGTTTCCGACATAATTTGTTGTTTTTCACGCATTTACTGATTTGTTTTGAGCTAAATGGCCCTGCAATTGAAAAGCTCTACAAATGAACTCTGAAAAGGTTGAAACTTGGCATGGTATCATCATTTCACCCGAGTAGCATGTGCAAAAAAGTAGAGAGGGTCACCGCAAAAACTGGATGCACTTCGTGTGCAAACTGGACAATCTCTTTCGAAGTATCAGGGTTTCAGACGAAAACTCATCTGTTACACCGGCAATTCAAAATTTTAATAACTTATTACAACTCCAGATGTTTATTGCATCCAGCATGCAACATTCAAATCCACGTCCTCAACTTTCAACCCTTTCTGACATAATTTGCTATTTTTAATGCATTTACTGATTTGTTTTGAGCTAAATGGCCCTGAAGTTGAAAAGCTCTATAAATGAACTCTGAAAATGTTGAAACTTGGCATGGTATCATCATTTCACCCGCATAGCATGTGCAAAAAAGTAGAGAGGTTCATGGCAAAAACTGGATGCACTTCGTGTACAAACTGGACAATCTCTTTCGAAGTATCAGGGTTTCGGACGAAAACTCATCTGTTACACCGGCAATTCAAAATTTTAATAACTTATTACAACTCTGGACGTTTTTTGCATTCAGCATGCACCATTCAAAGCCACGTCATCAACTTTCAACCCTTTGTGACATAATTTGCTATTTTTAATTCATTTACTGATTTGTTTTGAACTAAATGGCCCTGCAATTCAAAAGCTCTACAAATGAACTCTGAAAAGATTGAAACTTGGCATGGTATCATCATTTCACCCGCATAGTATGTGCAAAAAAGGAGAGAGGGTCATGGCAAAAACTGGATGCACTTCGTGTACAAACTCGACACTCTCTTTCGAAGTATCAGGGTTTCGGACGAAAACTCATCTGTTAGACCGGCAATTCAAAATTTTAATAACTTATTACAACTCCGGGCGTTTTTTGCATTCAGCATGCACCATTCAAAGCCACGTGATCAACTTTCAACCGTTTCCGCCATAATTTGTTGTTTTTCATGCATTTATTGATTTGTTTTGAGCTAAATGGCCCTGAAAT
>NW_025232358.1:8163-8630 GCF_018294505.1 Triticum aestivum | reverse complement strand
CATGGTATCATCATTTCACCCGCATAGCATGTGCAAAAAAGTAGAGAGGGTCATGGCAAAAACTGGATGCACTTCGTGTACAAACTGGACAATCTCTTTCGAAGTATCAGGGTTTCGGACGAAAACTCATCTGTTACACCGGCAATTCAAAATTTTAATAACTTATTACAACTCTGGACGTTTTTTTGCATTCAGCATGCACCATTCAAAGCCACATCATCAACTTTCAACCCTTTGTGACATAGTTTGCTATTTTTAATGCATTTACTGATTTGTTTTGAACTAAATGGCCCTGCAATTCAAAAGCTCTACAAATGAACTCTGAAAAGGTTGAAACTTGGCATGGTATCATCATTTCACCCGCATAGCATGTGCAAAAAAGTAGAAAGGGTCAAGGCAAAAACTGGATGCACTTCGTGTACAAACTGGACAATCTCTTTCAAAGTATCAGGGTTTCGGACGAAACT
>NW_025232358.1:6796-8153 GCF_018294505.1 Triticum aestivum | reverse complement strand
GCATTTACTGATTTGTTTTGAGCTAAATGGCCCTGAAGTTGAAAAGCTCTATAAATGAACTCTGAAAAGGTTGAAACTTGGCATGGTATCATCATTTCACCCGCATAGCATGTGCAAAAAAGTAGAGAGGGTCATGGCAAAAACTGGATGCACTTCGTGTACAAACTGGACAATCTCTTTCGAAGTATCAGGGTTTCGGACGAAAACTCATCTGTTACACCGGCAATTCAAAATTTTAATAACTTATTACAACTCTGGACGTTTTTTGCATTCACTGCACCATTCAAAGGCACGTCATCAACTTTCAACCCTTTGTGACATAATTTGCTATTTTTAATGCATTTACTGATTTGTTTCGAACTAAATGGCCCGGCAATTCAAAAGCTCTACAAATGAACTCTGAAAAGGTTGAAACTTGGCATGGTATCATCATTTCACCCGCATAGTATGTGCAAAAAAGGAGAGAGGGTCATGGCAAAAACTGGATGCACTTCGTGTACAAACTGGACAATCTGTTTTGAAGTATCAGGGTTTCGGACGAAAACTCATCTGTTAGACCGGCAATTCAAAATTTTAATAACTTATTACACCTCCGGGCGTTTTTTGCATTCAGCATGCACCATTCAAGGCCACGTGATCAACTTTCAACCGTTTCCGCCATAATTTATTCTTTTTCATGCATTTACTGATTTGTTTTGAGCTAAATGGCCCTGAAATTGAAAAGCTCTACAAATGAACTCTCAAAAGATTGAAACTTGGCATGGTATCATCATTTCACCCGCATAGCATGTGCAAAAAAGTAGAGAGGGTCATGGCAAAAACTGGATGCACTTCGAATACAAACTTGACAATCTCTTTCGAAGTATCAGGGATTCGGACGAAAACTCTGTTACACCGGCAATTCAAAATTTTAATAACTTATTACAACTCTGGACGGTTTTTGCATTCAGCATGCACCATTCAAAGCCACATCATCAACTTTCAACCCTTTGTGACATAATTTGCTATTTTTAATGCATTTACTGATTTATTTTGAGCTAAATGGCCCTGCAATTGAAAAGCTCTACAAATGAACTCTGAAAAGGTTGAAACTTGGCATGGTATCATCATTTCACCCGCATAGCATGTGCAAAAAAGTAGAAAGGGTCAAGGCAAAAACTGGATGCACTTCGTGTACCAACTAGACAATCTCTTTCGAAGTATTCGGGTTTCGGACGAAAACTCATCTGTTACACTGGCAATTCAAAATTTTGATAACTTATTACAACTCCGGGCGTTTTTTGCATTCAGCATGCACCATTCACAGGCACGTCATCAACTTTCAACCGTTTCTGCCATAATTTGTTGTTTTTCATGC
>NW_025232358.1:6158-6786 GCF_018294505.1 Triticum aestivum | reverse complement strand
ATTTTAATAACTTGTTACAACTCTGGACATTTTCTGCATTCAGCATGCACCATTCAAAGCCACGTCATCAACTTTCAACCCTTTGTGACATAAATTGCTATTTTTAATGCATTTACTGATTTGTTTTGAGCTAAATGGCCCTGCAATTGAAAAGCTCTACAAATGAACTCTGAAAAGGTTGAAACTTGGCAGGGTATCATCATTTCACCCGCATAGCATGTGCAAAAAAGAAGAGAGAGTCACCGCAAAAACTGGATGCACTTCGTGTGCAAACTGGACAATCTCTTTCGAAGTATCAGGGTTTCGGAAGAAAACTCATCTGTTACACCGGCAATTCAAAATTTTAATAACTTATTACAACTCCAGACGTTTTTTGCATTCAGCATGCACCATTCATAGCCAGGTCATCAACTTTCAAACGTTTCCGACATAATTTGTTGTTTTTCATGCATTTACTGATTTATTTTGAGCTAAATGGCCCTGAAATTGAAAAGCTCTACAAATGAACTCTGAAAAGATTGAAACTTGGCATGGTATAATCATTTCACCCGCATAGCATGTGCAAAAAAGAAGAGAGGGTCACGGCAAAAACTGGATGCACTTCGTGCACAAAAAAGACAATCTCTTT
>NW_025232358.1:4883-6148 GCF_018294505.1 Triticum aestivum | reverse complement strand
GTTGAAACTTGGCAGGGTATCATCATTTCACCCGCCTAGCATGTGCAAAAAAGTAGAAAGGGTCAAGGCAAAAACTGGATGCACTTCGTGTACCAAATCGACAATCTCTTTCGAAGTATCCGGGTTTCGGACGAAAACTCATCTGTTACACTGGCAATTCAAAATTTTAATAACTTATTACAACTTCGGAAGTTTTTTGCATTCAACATGCACCATTCAAAGCCACGTCATCAACTTTCAACCGTTTCCGACATAATTTGTTGTTTTCACGCATTTACTGATTTGTTTTGAGCTAAATGGTCCTGAAATTGAAAAGCTCTACAAATGAACTCTGAAAAGGTTGAAACTTGGCATGGTATCATCATTTCACCCGCATAGCATGTGCAAAAAAGTAGAGAGGGTCACGGGAAAAACTGGATGCACTTCGTGTACAAACTGGACAATCTCCTTCGAAGTATCAAGGTTTCGGACGCAAACTCATCTGTTAGACCGGCAATTCAAAATTTTAATAACTTATTACAACTCTGAATGTTTTTTGCATTCAGCATGCACCATTCAAAGCCACGTCATCAACTTTCAACCCTTTGTGACATAATTTGCTATTTTTAATGCATTTACTGATTTGTTTTAAGCTAAATGGCCCTGCAATTGAAAAGCTCTACAAATGAACTCTTAAAAGGTTGAAACTTGGCATGGTATCATCATTTCACCCGAGTAGCATGTGCAAAAAAGTAGAGAGGGTCACCGCAAAAACTGGATGCACTTCGTGTGCAAACTGGACAATCTCTTTCGAAGTATCAGGGTTTCAGACGAAAACTCATCTGTTACACCGGCAATTCAAAATTTTAATAACTTATTACAACTCCGGATGTTTTTTTCATCCAGCATGCAACATTCAAATCCACGTCATCAACTTTCAACCCTTTCTGACATAATTTGCTATTTTTAATGCATTTACTGATTTGTTTTGAGCTAAATGGCCCTGAAGTTGAAAAGCTCTATAAATGAACTCTGAAAAGGTTGAAACTTGGCATGGTATCATCATTTCACCCGCATAGCATGTGCCAAAAAGTAGAGAGTGTCATGGCAAAAACTGGATGCACTTCGTGTACAAACTGGACAATCTCTTTCGAAGTATCAGGGTTTCGGACGAAAACTCATCTGTTACACCGGCAATTCAAAATTTTAATAACTTATTACAACTCCGGACGTTTTTTGCATTCAGCATGCACCATTCAAAGCCTCGTCATCAACTTTCAACCGTT
>NW_025232358.1:3919-4873 GCF_018294505.1 Triticum aestivum | reverse complement strand
TCATGCATTTACTGATTTGTTTTGAGCTAAATGGCCCTGCAATTGAAAAGCTCTACAAATGAATTCTGAAAAGGTTGAAACTTGGCATGGTATCATCATTTCACCCGCATAGCATGTGCAAAAAAGTAGAAAGGCTCAAGGCAAAAACTGGATGCACTTCGTGTACCAACTCGAAAATCTCTTTCGAAGTATCCGGGTTTCAAACGAAAACTCATCTGTTACACTCGCAATTCAAAATTTTAATAACTTATTACAACTTCGGACGTTTTTTGCATTCAGCATGCATCATTCAAAGCCATGTCATCAACTATCAACCGTTTCCGACATAATTTGTTGTTTTTCACGCATTTACTGATTTGTTTTGAGCTAAATGGCCCTGAAGTTGAAAAGCTCTATAAATGAACTCTGAAAAGGTTGAAACTTGGCATGGTATCATCATTTCACCCGCATAGCATGTGCAAAAAAGTAGAGAGGGTCATGGCAAAAACTGGATGCACTTCGTGTACAAACTGGACAATCTCTTTCGAAGTATTAGGGTTTCGGACGAAAACTCATCTGTTACAACGGCAATTCAAAATTTTAATAACTTATTACAACTCTGGACGTTTTTTTGCATTCAGCATGCACCATTCAAAGCCACGTCATCAACTTTCAACCCTTTGTGACATAGTTTGCTATTTTTTAATGCATTTACTGATTTGTTTTGAACTAAATGGCCCTGCAATTCAAAAGCTCTACAAATGAACTCTGAAAAGGTTGAAACTTGGCATGGTATCATCATTTCACCCGCATAGTATGTGCAAAAAAGGAGAGAGGGTCATGGCAAAAACTGGCTGCACTTCGTGTACAAACTAGACAATCTCTTTGAAAGTATCAGGGTTTCGGACGAAACTCATCTGTTAGACCGGCAATTCAAAATTTTAATAACTTATTACAACTCCAGGCGTTTTTTGC
>NW_025232358.1:3319-3909 GCF_018294505.1 Triticum aestivum | reverse complement strand
TTTGAACTAAATGGCCCTGCAATTCAAAAGCTCTACAAATGAACTCTGAAAAGGTTGAAACTTGGCATGGTATCATCATTTCACCCGCATAGCATGTGCAAAAAAGTAGAAAGGGTCAAGGCAAAAACTGGATGCACTTCGTGTACAAACTGGACAATCTCTTTCAAAGTATCAGGGTTTCGGACGAAACTTATCTGTTAGACCGGCAATTCAAAATTTTAATAACTTATTACAACTCCAGGCGTTTTTTGCATTCAGCATGCACCATTCACAGCCACGTCATCAACTTTCAACCGTTTCCGCCATAATTTGTTGTTTTTCATGCATTTACTGATTTGTTTTGAGCTAAATGGCCCTGCAATTGAAAAGCTCTACAAATGAACTCTGAAAAGGTTGAAACTTGGCATGGTATCATCATTTCACCCGCATAGCATGTGCAAAAAAGTAGAGAGGGTCATGGCAAAAACTGGATGCACTTCGCATTCAAACTTGACAATCTCTTTCGAAGTATCCGGGTTTCGGACAAAAACTCATCTGTTACACCGGCAATTCAAAATTTTAATAACTTATTACAACTTCGGACGTTTTTT
>NW_025232358.1:2934-3309 GCF_018294505.1 Triticum aestivum | reverse complement strand
ATTTGTTTTGAACTAAATGGCCCTGCAATTCAAAAGCTCTACAAATGAACTCTGAAAAGGTTGAAACTTGGCATGGTATCATCATTTCACCCGCATAGTATGTGCAAAAAAGGAGAGAGGGTCATGGCAAAAACTGGATGCACTTCGTGTACAAACTGGACAATCTCTTTCGAAGTATCAGGGTTTCGGACGAAAACTCATCTGTTAGACCGGCAATTCAAAATTTTAATAACTTATTACAACTCCGGGCTTTTTTGCATTCAGCATGCACCATTCAAAGCCACGTGATCAACTTTCAACCGTTTCCGCCATAATTTGTTGTTTTTCATGCATTTACTGATTTGTTTTGAGCTAAATGGCCCTGAAATTGAAAAG
>NW_025232358.1:2314-2924 GCF_018294505.1 Triticum aestivum | reverse complement strand
ACCGTTTCCGCCATAATTTGTTGTTTTTCATGCATTTACTGATTTGTTTTGAGCTAAATGGCCCTGCAATTGAAAAGCTCTACAAATGAACTCTGAAAAGGTTGAAACTTGGCATGGTATCATCATTTCACCCGCATAGCATGTGCAAAAAAGTAGAGAGGGTCATGGCAAAAACTGGATGCACTTCGCATACAAACTTGACAATCTCTTTCGAAGTATCCGGGTTTCTGACAAAAACTCATCTGTTACACCGGCAATTCAAAATTTTAATAACTTATTACAACTTCGGACGTTTTTTGCATTCAGCATGCACCATTCAAAGCCATGTCATCAACTTTCAACCATTTCCGACATAATTTGTTGTTTTTCACGCATTTACTGATTTTTTTTAGCTAAATGGCCCTGAAATTGAAAAGCTCTACAAATGAACTCTGAAAAGGTTGAAACTTGGCATGGTATCATCATTTCACCCGCATACCATGTGCAAAAAAGTAGAGAGGGTCACGGCAAAAACTGGATGAACTTCGTGTACAAACTGGACAATCTCTTTCGAAGTATCAGGGTTTTCGACGCAAACTCATCTGTTAGACCGGCAATTCAAAATTTTAAT
>NW_025232358.1:1426-2304 GCF_018294505.1 Triticum aestivum | reverse complement strand
AAGCCATGTCATCAACTTTCAACCCTTTGTGACATAATTTGCTATTTTTAATGCATTTACTGATTTGTTTTGAGCTAAATGGCCCTGCAATTGAAAAGCTCTACAAATGAACTCTGAAAAGGTTGAAACTTGGCATGGTATCATCATTTCACCCGCATAGCATGTGCAAAAAAGGAGAAAGGGTCAAGGCAAAAACTGGATGCACTTCGTGTACCAACTAGACAATCTCTTTCGAAGTATCCGGGTTTCGGACGAAAACTCATCTGTTACACTGGCAATTCAAAATAACTTATTACAACTTCGGACGTTTTTTGCATTCAGCATGCACCATTCAAAGCCACGTCATCAACTTTCAACCGTTTCCGACATAATTTGTTGTTTTTCACGCATTTACTGATTTCTTTTGAGCTAAATGGCCCTGAAATTGAAAAGCTCTACAAATGAACTCCAAAAAGGTTGAAACTTGGCATGGTATCATCATTTCACCCGCATAGCATGTGCAAAAAAGTAGAGAGGGTCACGGGAAAAACTGGATGCACTTCGTGTACAAACTGGACAATCTCTTTCGAAGTATCAGGGTTTCGGACGCAAACTCATCTGTTAGACCGGCAATTCAAAATTTCAATAACTTATTACAACTCTGGATTTTTTTGCATTCAGCATGCACCATTCAAAGCCACGTCATCAACTTTCAACCCTTTGTGACATAATTTGCTATTTTTAATGCATTTACTGATTTGTTTTGAGCTAAATGGCCCTGCAATTGAAAACCTCTACAAATGAACTCTGAAAAGGTTGAAACATGGCATGGTATCATCATTTCACCCGAGTAGCATGTGCAAAAAAGTAGAGAGGGTCACCGCAAAAACTGGATGCAC
>NW_025232358.1:0-1416 GCF_018294505.1 Triticum aestivum | reverse complement strand
CAATCTCTTTCGAAGTATCAGGGTTTCGGACGAAAACACATCTGTTACACCGACAATTCATATTTTGTATAACTCATTACAACTCCGGACGTTTTTTGCATTCAGCATGCACAATTAAAAGCCACGTCATCAACTTTCAACCCTTTCTGACATAATTTGCTATTTTTAATGCATTTACTGATTTGTTTTGAGCTAAATGGCCCTGAAATTGAAAAGCTCTACAAATGAACTCTGAAAAGGTTGAACTTGGCATGATATCATCATTTCAGCCGCATAGCATGTGCAAAAAAGTTGAAAGGGTCACGACAAAAACTAGATGCACTTCGCGTACAAACTGGACGATCTCTTTCGAAGTATCAGGGTTTCAGACGAAAACTCATCTGTTACACGGGCAATTCAAATTTTTTATAACTCATTACAACTCCGGACTTTTTTGCATTCAGCATGCACAATTAAAAGCCACGTCATCAACTTTCAACAATTTCTGACATAATTTGCTATTTTTAATGCATTTACTGATTTGTTTTGAGCTAAATGGCCCTGAAATTGAAAAGCTCTACAAAATAACTCTGAAAAGGTTGAGAATTGGCATGGTATCATTATTTCACCCGCATAGCATGTGCAAAAAAGTAGAGAGGGTGATGGCAAAAACTGGAAGCACTTCGGGTACAAACTGGACAATCTCTTTCGAAGTATCAGGGTTTCGGACGAAAACACATCTGTTACACCGGCAATTCAAATTTTTTATAACTCATTACAACTCCGGACGTTTTTTGCATTCAGCATGCACAATTAAAAGCCACGTCATCAACTTTCAACACTTTCTGACATAATTTGCTATTTTTAATGCATTTACTGTTTGTTTTGACCTAAATGGCCCTGAAATTGAAAACCTCTACAAAATAACTCTAAAAAGGTTGAGAATTGGCATGGTATCATTATTTCACCCGCATAGCATGTGCAAAAAAGTAGAGAGGGTGATGGCAAAAACTGGATGCACTTCGTGCACAAACTGGACAATCTCTTTCGAAGTATCAGGGTTTCGGACGAAAACACATCTGTTACACCAGCAATTCAAAAATTTTATAACTTATTACAACTCCGGAAGTTTTTTGCATTCAGCATGCACAATTAAAAGCCACGTCATCAACTTTCAACCCTTTCTGACATAATTTGCTATTTTTAATGCATTTACTGATTTGTTTTGAGCTAAATGGCCCTGAAATTGAAAAGCTCTACAAATGAACTCTGAAAAGGTTGAACTTGGCATGGTATCATCATTTTAGCCGCATAGCATGTGCAAAAAAGTTGAAAGGCTCATGGCAAAAACTAGATGCACTTCGTGTACAACTTGGACGATCTCTTTCGAAGTATCAGGGTTTCGGACGAAAACTCATCTGTTACACCGGCAATTGA
>NW_025232357.1:0-9864 GCF_018294505.1 Triticum aestivum | reverse complement strand
CCTTGTACTCCAAATGGTCATGTACTCACTATATATATGCCCACGAGGCTCAAGCAATACACGTCGATTCCACAAATCCCACTCTATTTCTTCTATAGTTGGGTCGCGACAACCCTGGTTAGCCGCTACCTGCCGCTCGATGTTTATCCGTTGGGCTTCCTTCCCGCTGTGCGCCAGGATGCATCAGCCACAAACGTTGCCCCGATGTGCATGCCCCTCGTCTTGCCCTTATCAGCGACGAGGGTGGCGGCATGTTTTGACTCCTCCACGCAGTTCTTGATAAGCTGGTCGTTGATGCGACGCGGGCATCGCACGGACGTCTCTGAGATGATCCTGGACTAGTTGAGGGCCGAGGCATCCCATGATTAAGGGTTATTGCGGACCACCCCGGCACGACGTCCGACGTGGCAAATGCGGCCGAGCGCTATGAATTATGCCGCTACCGCGGCTCCTCCTTCCGCTATGCATTGTGCTGCGCGATGACGTGCTGCCGTCACACTCAGGCAATGCACCAGGCGCCCGCGGCCACTAGCAAGCACCTGGGAGGGCTCCTCTTACGTTGTGTTGTCGCAACAGTTAGGAAGTGGCGGTGATGCCGGCCGGTCGAGCCAGCCAAACGTGCTGCAGACGTGGAAGGGTGCTCCCCCTAGACCGCCTCGTTGAAGGGGTGTCCAATTGAGAGTCCGCAGTTGCACTGGCAGGAGGGGGTCCTGCTTCATGCAACGTCTAGGTAGCAACGGCGGCTCCTCCTTGATGTGGTTGTGAAGTGGCGAGGGAGGCATTGGGCCGGGGTCATGGTGCGACTGCTTTAGGTGGAGCTCTAGGGGATGTTGGTACCCTCGTCTGTCGCTGCGGCCTCCGCTACGACCTAGGAGGGTTGTTTGTAATTTATATTCCTCCTCGCCGGGGAGAGCACAATCTCATCCCTCTTCATCATGTAGGTGGAGGAGGGAGGGTCCATAAAAAGTGGTTGGCGACGCCACGATCCTTCATTGAGACAGGTCCACCCACCGATGTAGAAAGCCAATTTTTGTGGTGGGAATTGTCCATTATGAGGGAGAGGAGTGGAGAGGAGAGATGAGGAGAGGAGAGGAGTGGTAACGGTGGTGCGCAAAGAGGGGTGCTGGGAGGTAGATAGGAGATGAGATGCATTTGGGCGTCGCTGGCGGTCGACTTAAATAGGCGGCGCATGCAGAGGAATACCATGTGAATGTGGTGCAGGGGGTGTTTGGTTCACGGACTTTTTAGTCCCAGAGACTAGAAAAAGTCCCTAAAAAGTCCCTAGGAACCAAACGGAAGGGACTTTTTCTACAGGGACTAGAAAAAGACTCTACTAGAGAGTCTTTTTTGATTAGTCCCTGGGACGAGAAAAAGTTATTGGACATCTGAACCAAACACCCCCGCAGTGGCCGGAGTTGGTCTTTCAATCACCGTGTTGCATTGAAGCGGCACCACCCTCCCATCCGGTCACTTCACTCTGCAATGGCTGCATGAAGTCATGTCAACTCTGGAGAGGTGCTGACCGACATGAATGGGCAGATATGTTTTGGGAGTGGTACGCACGCGATGATTTTGTGTGGAGCGCGAATAGGATGCATACGTGGGACGAGCCCGCGAACCTCCCCATGTTTTCGTCCAGTTTGCACGAATTAAGAGACGGTGCGTGTCCGCGTGTCCACAAACATTTTGGGCACCATCTTGAATAGAAAAAAGGCCTAGATGTGTCGTTTCGGACTTTCAGGCATTTTATGACATGGCGTTGGAGATGCCCTAAGAAGGAAAGAGATGGTCCAGCTTATAGCAAAAACCGATACAAAAAACCGAACATTCCAGCTTAACTTGGGAGAAACGAGTGAGAACATAAAAAGACAGGGGAGGTTGGGGATAGGGACTCTAGGAGAAGAAGACACTCGCTATATCAAAGAACATCGTATGAGCCAGACACAAGAGCACCAAGGCCCAAATCTAATAGGCATGGCTGACATGCAACCAAACTGACCACCAATCGCTCAGCAGACCTCACCCGTATCAAGCCTTGCGACCACCTATCCATGAAATCATCATTGGATAATATTAACTTGATGAAAACATCCTATAAAGTCCATCCTTGACTCCTAAGTGGTTCCCCCAAAAGGTGCTCAAGGCGGCAATCACTTGTAGCGAAAGCATTTTTTTTGCACATATCTAGGTAAGCTTTTATCTTTTGCTCAACACACTTCACCTTGCTCATCTCTAGTAACGTACCAAAAACGTCCAACAGACTGTGTTCCACATGCTTGGCCGTGAGGATGCTGCATGCCTTGTTCTTCTTTTTCAGATGCTCACTACGTCGCTCAAAGCGAGAGGCATCATCCTTCTCCCCGTGCAAAGTCCTTGGGGTCCCTCCACAGTAGCATTTATCAAAGCTGGAAAATAAAAATCGCTAGTATCATGCTACCCTCTTAGTAGCAGCATATTTGTTACATGAATTTACATTAGGTGATATCAGAGGCAACCAGGGAGCAATGCGCGTGGGTGACCACTAGTAAGCGAGGACGGGGTGGATGGAGGACGGAGGAGCTGTGATCTACGGGAAGTGGGCGGTGCATCCATGAGCTGCGTTGGCAGCATGTAGGGAGACATATAGCCAGCGACGACATGGTAGGGATGGGAGAGCCAGAGAAGAAGGTATCGTACTGCTGGAAGCGTCACAGTTCTGATCGAAGCGAGTGAAGGGGTTTTTTGGATTTCGTCGTACTTAATCAACTATGGATGAACCTAATTACACAATAACTGAGATGATTTGTGTGGATGTGTCAGGACCCCGACTCAATGCCACACCGATCTAGCATGTAACACCTCATATCACTTTGCGGCCTCATGCACGGTATTTCCACGGGTGTCGCCTTATCAGGCACGGGAGCGTTTGCGCCTTTTGGCACCTGTATATGATAGTGTCGCTAGCATCCATATGACAAGTAGCCCGGGCTGACATGGCTGGTCGTGAACTCAAAGTGGCACTAATTTACAGGGACAGGCATAAATGACCCAGCAAGAAACATGTCAGTCATCAGCGAGTGAATCCGGGCTGTGGCAACTGGGCTAGCAGGACTCCAGTAAACCAGGCTGTAGCAAGCTAACAGGACTCCGGTAGACACCGCGTGACATTTCCCCGAAGGGAGAGACACAGGAACGAAGAAGGACACATGCCGGCCAGCCTAAGTGTTCCGGAGCAGTAGCAAGCTACCAGGGCTCAGTGGAAGCACTAGGAGACATTTCCCGGTAATAGAGGCTACCAAGAATAAACAACCAGATAGTCAGATCCCACACATACCAATCATTTCAATAACATACACACAATATGCTCGATATGTGCAAATACAACATGGCTCTACAACTCAAGTACTTTATTTAATAGGCTCCAAGGAGCGAGATATTACAAACATGGGTCTCATGACCGAACATTCAGAGCATACAAGTCAAAGCACAAGCGGAAGCTTAACATGTCTGAGTACAGACAACTATAAAAGAAAAAGGCTGAGAAGCCTGACTATCTACCAGATCCTGCCGAGGGCACAAGATCGTAGCTGAGGTAATAAGCTAAACGTTGAAGTCCACGCCGAACTACTAGTGAGACTGGAGTCTCTCTACAAAACATAAAGTAGGCAAACGTGAGTACAAATGTACCCAGCAAGACTTATATCAGAACTAGCTACATATGCATCATTATCAACAAAGGGGGGTGTGGGGTTTAATTGCAGCAAGCTAGCTTTGACTCGGTGGCTATCCTGGACTACGACTGCAAGTAACTCTTTTGAGGTGGCGCACACGAGTCCACATGTTCACCATATCAATACCCCACTATGGATCCTCTCCCGTCTTCCTACGAGAATGCCATCCATATCACTCACGCTTATCTTGCATATTTTAGAGTATCCACTTTCACTTTTCTATGAACTGTATAGGCAACCCAGAGGTCCTTTACTGTGGACGCGGCTATTCGAATAGATCATTTATAACCCTGAAGGGGTGTACTTCTTCATACATGCATGTTTCCACGACTTAGTGTCTGCACACGACATGTGCTTAGCAGACTTCAAGCGAAAGACAACGTGGGTGTAGACCACGACCTACCTAAACACTCAAGTCTCTAGTCCAGGTTAATCGCCTATTCAGGTTCCATCCGCAGGGAGTCCAGATGAAGTTTCCACATACGACCCCGAATGATGTGTACAAGGTTCCGCGGCACCAAACGGGCGCCTGGCATACCCGGCCACGTGCCTACCGCATCATAGCCCACCCCTCGAGTCAGCTCTGCGCACGGCGTCCATCATACTATAAACACCAAAAACTACTTGCAACTCCTGGACAGAGGACTAGGGTGGTTAAGAAGTCGAGCTGGGTCATATTTCATGGCCCAATGCATGGTAGTAGCTGTTTCATGGATCACAAACATAGAACTCGGTTCCTGAGGACGGCTTCAATGAGAGGACCCACCATGTATTCCTACATGGCCTCTCACCGCTACCTTTACCAAATCGTATTCACATACTTAGCTCACGCACAGTAGGGCATGTTCTCAACGTTCTGATTCATCCCCAATGAATCAGACCTGAGTCAACTCTATGCAGTAGCAGGAATGACAAACAAGCATGAATGAGTAGGCACATCAAGGCTCAAAGAACTCTCATGCTAGTGGGTTTCATCTAATTACTGTGGCAATGACAGGTCATGCAGAGGATAAGGGGTTCAACTACCGCAGCAAGTAACAGATGTATCGTTGTTGTCCTAATGCAATAAAAGAGAGCAGGAGCGATAGAGTGGGATTGTATCGAAATGAACAAGGGGGGTTTGCTTGCCTAACACTTCTAAAGATAATATAGTTCTTCATCGGTGTCATTGAACTCATTGTCGGAACATCGTCTACTGAGAGGGGACAAATATCGGCAAACAAGGAAGAACACAATCAATGCAATGCACAATATGATGCATGAATGTGTCATGGCGATATGATGTGGGTTGGGCTAATGCAGCTAGCAGCAAGTTAAATGAAGTTGGTTTGAATCCAAAATTCAAATCCAAACTCCATATGTGAAGGTTTAAATGCCATTTATATGATTTGTACTAAAAAGCAGCCATAAGTTGTTCTAACATGCATGCAAATGGTACAGATGGATAGATTGAATTTTTCTGATAATTTTTCATATATAACTTATTTCATTCTGAGCTATAGATTATTTTCAATGAATTTTAGATGTTTTGGGCTTTTTCTCGAATTTCTGAATTATTTTAAATCCAGAAATCAAATACTGCATGAGCATTGCATTAGGGTGACGCCAGCAGGTCAACTGACCCAGTCCAGGTCAAACCTGACCATTGGGGTCGACTGGTCAGTGACACAGTGCTGTCTGGGTCACAGAAAGGTGGGGTCGGTCAACAGGTCACGTGGACAGGTCAAACTGACCTGTGGGGCCCGCGGGGTTAGTTTAATCTAAACAAAACTCAACCAGGGTTAATTAGGCAGTGAGGCCCGTATGTCATCGGTTGTGGGTTCAATTAGTGGCGCCATTAGCTGCTAATGATGTTGCCATGTCACCATCACCGGCATGTGAACGCCGGCAACCAAATCCGCGGCGGAGGGCGTCGGGATTTTGCTACACGGTTCCTTTTGGCGCGCGAGGAGCATCTACGGGGAGCTGGCGGAGGGGCCTCGTCTGCGTCATCACCGGCGGCGAGGAGCTCACGGCTTCGGAGAAAAGGGCGGCTAGAGTACGGGTACGAGCGCGGGGAGGAGGGGGAATGGTGGCGGAGCTCACAACGATCTCAAGGGAGGAGTCGACAGGCTCAGGGAGGCCGAGATGGTGGCGAATCGGCGCGTGCGGCTTCCAGCGACCAAGGAGGAAGAAAACGAGGCAGCCAGTGATGCAGGCCATCCTATTACCCGGGGCCAGGGTGGGGCAAAGCGGCGGACGATGGTAGAGACCGTGGACACCACGGGGAGGCGAGGGGAGCACGGTGGCTACGGCGAACGACGTTGGTGACTACGATGGCGTTCGGCTTTGGGAGAGAGAGAGAGAGCGAGGGAGAGGGTGAGGGGAAAGTGAGCGGTGTCGGCTCAATCTAGACATCTGCAGTGAGGTCTTCCGCGGCGTCCTTCTGTCGCGAGGAAGACGACAGGAGGGGAGGCCAGTGGGATGGGCCTCACAATGCTAGACCAGCACAGGAGCTGGGCCGGTTGATGGGCGCCAGGTTAGTCCTTCTCTCTCTCTCTCTTATTTTTCTTTTCTATTTCTGTTATTTTGTTTTGATTTAGTTTGGAAACTAAACCATTTTAAAAGTTTCTGTAAATTTTTATGTGAGCTCAGAGAGCTAGTCCAAGGTTACATGCAAACTTACAAATTATTTGAACATTATTTTTTATATAGTAGAAATAATTCCAACCCAAGTATATTATTGAATTAAATCAAAGGCCCAGAAAAAATTATTTCTGTGACTCTGAGAATATTGGTTTGAATTTTACCCCATGCTAATATTTTGACAGAATAACAGGAACATTTTCTTGGACTCATTTGATGAGATTTAAATGTTGGTTATTTTTAGAGGTTTTCTGAGGCTTTTGAAAATTCCTCAATACAAATTTCAATTGAATTTAAACATGATGCTCACATGGAAGCTAGCATAGGTCAGACTAGAATTAGGGATGTGACACGATGAATGAAATAACCTTTTGAAACTTATTACGCAGGGCGGGGCGTGATGTACCTATGCATGTTTTGTGCCTAATTTTTTTTCAAATATTTGGTTATGGAAATCGAAAGATATGTTTAAAGTGTGTTGCCTGATCGAAATAGAAATGAAAAATCCCAAATATCAGATACTTAGAAATAGTAAATATGTTTTATTGAAATTGATAAAGGTTACTCGATACAGTATGAAAATTAAACGAGACACATGCGGCAAATTCATAGAGATCGATCATACATAGACGATTCAACAAGCACACATGTTAGAATATGAGACCTGAACCTTTGAATTTCTCAGCCAAAAGTTGGTCCATTCTATCTCCCATGTCCTTGCTCATGTGGTTCACCCAATCCCCAACCTTCCCTTTCCTAAATAGTGAAGTGGGATCAACAACTAGCTTATCTCCTGCATGCTCATGTTCAACACGACTTGGCCGATTGGCCGCGATGTTGCTCAGTGATGTCAAGCCATATTAATCATGAACTTGCTCCACCACTCCATTGCTATCTTCCGTCTGGGTAAACGGGGCTCTGAGGAAGCTTGCTAGCTTCCTGATAACCTTAGGTGTATCAGGCACAAGCTCCTCATACCTCAAAAACATAACTTCATGTAGCCTGGCCAAGCTTTCTTTGCAGTACTCAAGATAGCGGTCCCAGAAAGGACCATAAGGTGAGCATCCCTCAAAAAACATTGTGAATGCTTCATCCATACCTATGGACATACCTTGGTTCATTCTCTTCTCAAAGTGCCAACTTGAGATAAAGGCATCTTTGGGATCCCGGCAAACGCACACAATCCGACAACCAAGGGTGCACTACTAGGAAAAGGGCTATAGATGGAAATGACACTAATGGCGCACCAGACATGTGGTGCGCCATTAGTATATACTAATGGCACACCACCTTCTGATGCGCCATTAGTGTTGAAACTACTAATGGCGCACCCTGCCCACGGTGCGCCATTAGTACCAAATTTTTTTTGAACTAGTGCGCCTGTCCAAACATACTAATGGCGCATCCACTGGTGGTCCGCCATTACTAGTTGTAACTAGTAATGGCGCACCAGCCAGAAGGTGCGCCACTAATGTTATTTTTTTATTATTGTTTTTATTCCTTTTTTTTGCAAAAGTACTAATGGCGCACCACCAGGGGGTGCGCCATTAGTAACCTGGATTACTAATGGCGCATTTGTTGCTGGTGCGCCATTAGTAAGTGGGAAGCAACAAGATATTTTGGACAGCCTCTCCTCCCACACTCACTTTCTCCCACTTCATTCTCTCCACCGCCTCCTCCTTGTCTCGGGTGCCTCCTCTTTTTCACGTCATTTCCACCGTAGATTCATTCAAATTAAGTGGTTAAGTTACCTTGTTTTGCTAGGTAAGTAAGGGGGGAAGCTATATTTATGTTGTTCTCCCTACAACAATGTGCACATGCACTTTTTATGGCCTAGCTAGATCTATGTATGTTCATGGTGTTGCATATGTTTGTGGTGTTGCATATGTGTTTGTGTTTGGAGGTGTACCGGTATTTGAAATGCGATAGTTGCCAATATTTTGCCGGAATGTTGATTCATTTCCGTTTCGGCGAGAATTTTGGCATTAAGCATTCTTTTTAGTCCTATTTTTAGGGAAAGTCATGCCAAATTTTTTCTTGGTTCTAAAATATCGTTTTGCTCTACCCCGCAGGCGACCATGGTCCGCACGATGACCGAAGGCATCGTGAATAGGTTTTTGAGGTCCGCAAAGGCCGAGATGCTTCAAAAGAACGAGACGGAGATAAGATGTCCGTGTCGAAGATGCAAGCTGAATAGCCTTATTGCGGACTCGGATTCCGGGCAGGTGCGGGACCACCTGCTCTTGCGTGGTTTCATGGATGGATATCGGTGGCAAGGTGATGAAGATGACTACGAAGTCGTCCATGGGGGCCGGGTAAGAAATGAGGAAGGGCAGCAAGACAACCACCGCGGCTCGGGGGGGCGAGAAGACGAAGAATCCCCAGGAGATGATCACGACGGTGATGCTGTACACAGTCATCATGTAGAAGATGCAGGACATGATGATGATGCCGGCGGAGCAGACGACGCTGGACCATCGATGGGCTGGGTGCAGGACCCTCATATTCAAGAGCTGCTTCTCAAGTAGACGGATAACGCAAGAGCTGCCGCCCGAGAGAAAGCCAAGATGGATCAACTTGAGTTAGACGCGGTTACTCCATTGTATGAAGGATGCAGGCCCGAGGATACCCGCCTGAAAGTAACGCTCATGGCTCTGGAGATGAAGGTAAAACACAAAATGACCGACGCATGCTTCGACGAGAACATGTCATTCTGGCACGAATGTCTTCCCAAGGGGAACAAGTGCCCGACCAGTTTGGAGGAGGCGAAGAAAATCGTGTGTCCTCTGGATTTACCGCACATGAAATACCATGTGTGCATGAACAATTGCATCATTTATCGGGACGAGCACGCGGAGTCTACCATATGTCCGGTGTGCGGTGTCACTCGATACAAGAAGAGGAAGAAAGCTCCTCGAAAAGTGGTGTGGTACTTTCCGATCACTCCTCGTCTGTAGCGGTATTTCGCGGACCCTAAGGTAGCAAAGCTCCTGCGTTGGCACGCGGATAGGGAGGAGAAGAAGCGAGAAGATGACGCAAATGATCCGGAGATAGATAAAAAAGACAAGATGCTGAGTCACCCTAAGGATGCGAGCCAGTGGCAAGCGTTGAACTTCGAATACCCAGAATTTGGGAATGATCCAAGGAACATCATGCTGGGCGCGAGCACCGATGGAGTCAATCCGTTTGGCAGCCAGAGAAGCACACATAGCACCTGGCCTGTGTTCGTGTGGATGTACAACCTTCCCCCTGGTTGTGCATGAAGAGGAAGTACATTCACATGAGTATGCTAATTGAAGGGCCGAAACAACCAGGGAACGACATCAATCTCTATCTGGGGCTGCTGAAAGAGGAGATTGACACGCTGTGGAAAACGCCAGCCAATACGTGGGACGCCGCAGAGAAAGAATATTTCCCTATGAGAGCCGCACTGCTCACGACGGTGCACGACTATCTCGGTTACGGATATCTTGCGGGGCAGGTAGTCCACGGATTTTCTGGATGCGTAAGGTGCATGGATGACACAACG
>NW_025232356.1:6933-9866 GCF_018294505.1 Triticum aestivum | reverse complement strand
AGAGATCCGACCTCGGATCAAAAACTTCATCTCCATGGTATGGCGCGAGGTCCTTGATGTTGAAGATGTCGCTCACATTCTACTTGCCTCGTGGTAGGTCGATCTTGTAGGTGTTGTCGTTGTAGCGTGCTAGCACCTTGAAAGGTCCATCGGCTCGAGGCAGAAGCTTGGACTTGCGTTCATTGGGGAAGCGGTCCTTGTGAAGGTGTAGCCACACGAGATCACCAATGTTGAAGAACATGGGTTACTTGTTGACGTTGAGCTTGGTCGCTAGTCGTTGTACTTGGCGCTCGATGGTGTGCCTTGTATCTTCATGCATCTTCATGATGTAGCTTGCACGGGCACTTGCGTTGAGGTTTGTTGGCTCTTGTAGAGGAAGAGGTAGAATGTCCAATGGGGACAATGGGTTGAAGCCGTAGACGATCTCGAAGGGGGACTTACCGGTCGTCGAATGTCTTGCACGGTTGTAGGCGTACTCGGCGATGGGTAGACATGCCTCCCACTCCTTGATGTTCTTCTTGATCAATACACGAAGGAGAGTGGAGAGAGTCTAGTTCATCACCTCCGTTTGGCCGTCGGTTTGGGGATGGTATGCGGATGAGAACTAAGAGCTTGATTCCGAGCTTGGCGCATAGGGTCTTCCAAAAGTAACTCAAGAACTTGACGTCGCGGTCGGAGACGATTATCTTTGGTACTCCATGGAGACGCAAGATTTCCCTACAAAAGAGATTTGCAACGTGTGAAGCATCATCTATCTTGTTGCAAGGAATGAAATGTGCCATCTTAGAAAATCTATCCACAACAACAAACAAGAATCCTTTCCATTTTGAGTTCTAGGCAAACCAAGTATAAAATCCATGCTAATGTCTTCCCAAGGTTGATTGTAACATCCCAAAATTCTAAATTTTGGAATGTTATACTAAATAGATAGATTGATTGTTTGTTTGATTGTTGTGTGATTGATTGAGTGAAATTGGAAACTTCTGAAAGTTAAATGAGAGGGAATAAAAGGACTTTCCCAAACTTTCATTTTGCATTTTGATCTCCATGGATTCAAATTCTTTTCAAACACAAACTCTAGAGAGAAGATGAAATGACTTCTTCCATTTAAATAAATGAAAAGGGTTTTGAAAAGATTTGACTTTCATTTGGAATTATTTCCAATTCATAAACTTCATGCAACTCAATGATTTTCATGAGAGAAGATAAAATGACTTATTCAAAACATTTGAAATATGAGTTGGGAGTTTAAAAGAAATCCAATTTAAAGTTCCTTTGAAAATTATTTTCAATTTGGACTTATTTGGGTTTTATTCAAATTATTTTTCTCCGAAAATAAAACATATGGAAATTAGAGTAACATGATTCCCTACAGTAGAAAATTGGAGAGAAATAAAATCTGAAACCATTTTGGTATTTTTAAAATGATTTTATTGGGTTTTAAATAGGTCAGTAGCACTGTTTGTATTATTAGAATTGTTGTGGATTTTAATTGAAGCTATAATAATGTTCATCTTGTAGGAAATCTTTTTCTGAAAATTTTGATATATAATATGCCTATATATCATTTTTTAGTATTTGTGGTTTTTTTATTTTTATTTTTTGTCTGTCTGTTTGTAAAAAAAAACTTCTAGGCCACCGAACTGGGCTGGCCCAGCAAATCGCCCGGCCACGGCCCAGCCGGCCCGTCGCCGCGCCTCACTCATCTTCCAGCTCGGGACGGAGAACCGAGCGAGCACGCATCGCCGCCGTCGTGCCCGACCTCGCCACCTCGCGCCTTGCCCCCTCCTCCATGCTTCGGAGCCGCCCCGCCCTCCTATAAAGCGCGCCCCGGTACCCCTGGATTCCGTTTTTGTCACCGCCTCGGCGCGCATTGCGTCACCGCCGCCCTCTCCGGAGTTTCCGCCTCCGACGAGATCTGCCGCCGCCACCGCGCCTCGTTCTGCCTCCCTCGACCTCCGCCGACGCCGCCATCGTCTTCCCCTCGTCACGCCGCCCCTCCCCAGCTACTCTGCTGCCACCGCCGTGCCCCGCCACCGCCGGAGCCACTCCGCCCCGCCGCCGCCGGAGACGCAACTCGCCACCGCGGTAAACCCAAGTCTCGAACCCCGCCGTCGGATCGAGATCCGATGATCTCGATTCGTTCTTGTTTTTTTCGTTTCCGCTAATTAACGAACGCCCATTCATTTAGGTTTTATTTGCGAACAGATTCGCTAGACTTGTCGCTGTAGCGAGCGTTCGCTCGATAGAATTTCTCTTTTTCTTTTAATTTCTGCCACTGACCTAGTTGTAGTTGTTTTATTTTACAGTTTAGTCCATGTTCTTCAAACGCTTACAACTTTTTGTCCGCTTATCCAAATCCAACGAAACCAATGCCCACTTCTTCGTTATGATACCTTCTATCCAGTAAAACAACTTAAACATGTTTTTAAAAGTTTAAAATTTGAATTTCAAACAGTTTAGTATTTGAACTTCGTATGATCGTAACTCGAGTTTTATAACTCCGTTTGAGTTGATTCTTTTTGCAAATCGAAGCTCTTGAACTAAACTTTATGATAAGGCCATATTCACTCAATTTTGGTACTATTAGAAATTGTTTTCTGTTGCAAGAGTTATTTGCTTGGTTTCGAAGTTTTCCGAATTGTTTTATTCGTTTCTTTCCGATCTTTTGAGTGATTGCTTATGTGTGGTTACTATTGTTTGCTTACGATAGATTGAACAGAGTGAGACGAATAGAACTATCAGGAGTTATGAGTGCGAATCATCTTCATCAATAGTGCAGGCAAGTTCACACTTTGATCATACCCTTTACTACCCAGTTTTTATGCATTAGATCAATCCTCAAACAATTGCATGATTAGGATCTGATTAATATGTGGGTTTTGGGAAGTAGATGAGGTAGTACCTATTACCTGTTTTATTATCAAACCCTA
>NW_025232356.1:0-6749 GCF_018294505.1 Triticum aestivum | reverse complement strand
GGAGTTACTTCTACGTTTGCTTATTATGCCATGCTATGCTAGTAGACATGGATTGGGTGAGTGAATTTCTGATGAGGACATCAATATCATTGTTACACCCACAGCCCCTACTGCTACATACACGGGACCAATTACTAGAGCTCGCGCACGCCAATTAAATTATCAGGTACTTCCGTTTCTTGGTAATGATTCTAATGTTCATGAGAATATGATGCTGCCTAAATTGGATACATTTGTTTTGCTTACAAATGAAGGGCCTAGCTTGGAGAAGGATGAACATTGGAGCAAGAACAAGCATGGAGATGATGGCATGCGCAAGGGGAACAAGAACGGAGTTACAAGTGATGATTTCAGGACTTTGAAGCCACCATAATGGGTGCATGAAGCCTTGGACGAAATATACAAGTTGCCACTTCATAAATTTCGTCCCGAGGCTATTTTAGGTGCTGCGTCACCTTATTATTGGGCCAGGCCCATGTAATTTCGAAATACATAAGTATAGGCTATTTTTAGAGTCCGTATGTGTGGGGAAACAAGAGATAGGGTTGATTTCGGACTCCTCCACCAAGGGCCACGAAATTCCCCCCTCTTCCTCCATATATACAGCCCTTAGGGCATCGTTTAGACTTTGGGTTTTGTTTAGATTAAAAGTTCGCCATAGCTGCAACTTCGCGTACTTCGTTTGTGTTCAACGACCAGACAAAGGCGTCACAGAACCCCACCTTGATCAATAAAGCTTTCATCTTATATTCGCAATATCCAGATTGCAATCTTAGTTTCTTGCTTGTTCTTCGTTTGCTCGCAGGAAACAGACCTTCGTGGTCAGGTTGATCGTGCTCCGGCGTGGTCAATAACCTCTCGGAGTTGGTTTAGCGATTGCTAAGGCGCGACGTCCTCGCACGTTCGTAGTCGGATCGTCAAAGTCGACTTCCACCAAAGCGAAATCCACCATCTCATCGAAAGACGGGACACCTTTGCCTCTATCAACAAGGAAAAAATTCTGTAGAAGAATATTATCAGGAATTACAAACTGGCATGATTAGATGTGGTATTGTTGAGGAGAATGAAGCTATGCTTGCACGTTTTCTGGGTGGATTAAATAGAGAGATTCAGACCATTCTAGACTATAAGGAGTATACTAATATCACTCGTTTATTCCATCTTGCTTGTAAAGCTGAACGTGAAGTGCAGGATCGACAAGCATTGGGGCGAACTAACTTTTCTGCAGGCCGACCTTCATCATGGACACCACGTGCATCTTCTACTTCAACTGCACCAGCACCTCCATCAGGTGCCACCTCCAGCCGTGATACAAGAAAACAGGCACAACCACCATTATCTGCCAAGAGCGCACCTGCGGGGCCTACACAGCGTTCTTCTTCTTCCATAGCATCAACAGGGCACACAAGTGATATTATTTGTCGTCGTTGTAAGGGAGGAGGTCATTATGCAAGAGAATGCAAATCTCCGCGTGTGATGATTGCTACCGCGGATGGTGGATATGAGTCCGCTAGTGACTATGATGAGGAGACGTTGGCTCTTATTACACATGAAGAACATGGTGGAGATGATTCTGATAATGAGACGCAATACATGGCTCCTGAAGACGCTGACAGGTATCAATGTTTAGTTGCTCAACGTGTTTTGAGTGTGCAGATCACACAAGCTGAGCAAAATCAGAGGCACAATTTGTTCCATACCAAGGGAGTTGTGAAGGAACGTTCTGTGCGCGTCATCATAGACGGAGGGAGCTGCAACAACTTGGCTAGCATGGAGATGGTGGAGAAGCTTTCTCTCACCACAAGACCACATCCACATCCTTACTACATCCAATGGTTCAACAACAGCGGCAAGGTTAAGGTAACACGTTCTGTTCGTGTGCATTTTAGTATATCTACATATGCTGATTATGTTGATTGTGATGTGGTACCTATGCAAGCATGTTCCTTATTACTTGGTAGACCATGGCAATTTGATAAAAATTCTGTACACCATGGTAGAAACAATCACTATACTCTTGTTCATAAGGATAAAAATATTACTTTGCTTCCTATGACTCCTGATTCCATTTTGAAAGATGATATTAATAGAGCTAATAAAGCAAAACAGGAGACGAATAAGAGTGAAAATCAGATTGTGGCAAAAGAATTTGAGCAACAAATGAAGCCTAATAATAAACTATCTAGTGTTGCTTCTGAAATTAAATTGAAAAGTGCATGTTTATTTGCCACCAAATCTGATATTGATGAGCTAGATTTCAGCAAATCTGTTTGCTATGCTTTTGTGTGCAAAGAGGCATTATTTTCATTCGAGGACGTGCCTTCCTCTTTGCCTCCTGCTGTCACTAACATTTTGCAGGAGTTCGCTGACGTCTTTCCACAAGACGTGCCACCGGGATTACCGCCTATTCGAGGGATTGAGCATCAGATTGACTTAATTCCCGGTGCTTCACTGCCAAACCGTGCACCATACCGTACCAATCCAGAGGAGACGAAGGAGATTATGCGTCAAGTACAAGAGCTTCTCGACAAAGGTTATATAGGCGAATCCCTTAGTCCTTGTGCTGTTCCTATTATTCTAGTGCCGAAAAAGGATGGTACATCACGTATGTGTGTTGATTGTAGAGGCATTAATAATATTACTATTCGTTATCGTCATCCTATTCCTAGGCTAGATGATATGCTTGATGAATTGAGTGGCTCTACAATATTCTCCAAAGTTGATTTGCGTAGTGGTTACCATCAAATTCGTATGAAATTGGGAGATGAATGGAAAACAACATTTAAAACTAAGTTTGGATTATATGAGTGGTTAGTCATGCCTTTTGGGTTAACTAATGCACCTAGTACTTTCATGAGATTAATGAACGAAGTTTTACGTGCTTTCATTGGACGATTTGTGGTAGTTTACTTTGATGACATATTGATTTATAGCAGATCTTTGGAAGAACATTTGGAACATTTACGTGCTGTTTTTATTGCTCTACGTGATGCACGTTTGTTTGGTAACCTTGGGAAGTGCACCTTTTGCACCGACCGAGTATCTTTTCTTGGCTATGTTGTTACTCCACAGGGAATTGAAGTTGATAAAGCCAAGATTGAAGCTATTGAGAGTTGGCCGCAGCCCAAAACTGATAGAGGCGAGGGTCCCGATCTTTCGATGAGATGATGGATATCGCTTTGGTGGAAGTCGACTTTGACGATCCGACTACGAACGTGCGAGGACGTCGCGCCTTAGCAATCGCTAAACCAACTCCGAGAGGTTATTGACCACGCCGGAGCACGATCAACCTGACCACGAGGGTCTGTTTCCTGCGAGCAAACGAAGAACAAGCAAGAAACTAAGATTGCAATCTGGATATTGCGAATATAAGATGAAAGCTTTATTGATCAAGGTGGGGTTCTGTGACGCCTTTGTCTGGTCGTTGAACACAAACGAAGTACGCGAAGTTGCAGCTATGGCGAACTTTTAATCTAAACAAAACCCAAAGTCTAAACGATGCCCTAAGGGCTGTATATATGGAGGAAGAGGGGGGGAATTTCGTGGCCCTTGGTGGAGGGGTCCGAAATCAACCCTATCTCTTGTTTCCCCACACATACGGACTCTAAAAATAGCCTATACTTGTGTATTTCAAAATTACATGGGCCTGGCCCAATAATAAGGTGACGCAGCACCTAAAATAGCCTCGGGACGAAATTTATGAAGTGGCATCTTGTATATTTCGTCCAAGGCTTCATGCACCCATTATGGTGGCTTCAAAGTCCTGAAATCATCACTTGTAACTCCGTTCTTGTTCCCCTTGCGCATGCCATCATCTCCATGCTTGTTCTTGCTCCAATGTTCATCCTTCTCCAAGCTAGGCCCTTCATTTGTAAGCAAAACAAATGTATCCAATTTAGGCAGCATCATATTCTCATGAACATTAGAATCATTACCAAGAAACGAAAGTACCTGGTAATTTAGTTGGCGTGCACGAGCTCTAGTAATTGGTCCAGTATGTATAGCAGCAGGGGCTGTGGGTGTAACAATTGTATTGATGTCCTCATCAGTGTTCCTCTTGCGTTTGGCCAAACTGTTGGTGCTGCTGTTGATACTTCTGTGGCTCCTGCTGCTGATGCGGAGGAGGATGATTATGTGGGAGATTATGAGGATGAGGTTGATCAAAATCAGCACTACGTGCAGCCACCTGTACCACCACCAGCAGGTCGACCTCAGGTATATATTCGTAATGGTAGGCCTGCACCACCACCTCAGGTACGAGATGATGTCCATATTCCTAAACTGAAATTGAATATTCCACCATTTGAGGGTAGATATGTTCCTGATATATATCTTACTTGGGAGTTAGAAACTGAACAACGATTTACATGTTTACAATATCCTGAGGAGAGACGAGTTGCTGCTGCTGTTTGTGCTTTCACTAGTTTTGCATGTGTATGGTGGTCTGAACATTGTAGATTATATCCTATTCCAACTACTTGGGCTGCTTTGAAAACTTCTATGCGTACGTGTTGGGTTCCACCATATTATCAACGTGAATTGCTTCAAAAATTGCAGCGTTTAAGACAAGGGAAAAATTCTGTAGAAGAATATTATCAGGAATTACAAACTGAGATGATTAGATGTGGTATTGTTGAGGAGAATGAAGCTATGCTTGCACGTTTTCTGGGTGGATTAAATAGAGAGATTCAGACCGTTCTAGACTATAAGGAGTATACTAATATCACTCGTTTATTCCATCTTGCTTGTAAAGCTGAACGTGAAGTGCAGGATCGACAAGCATTGGGGCGAACTAACTTTTCTGCAGGCCGACCTTCATCATGGACACCACGTGCATCTTCTACTTCAACTGCACCAGCACCTCAGTCACATGCCTCCTCCAGTCGTGATACAAGAAAACAGGCACAACCACCATTATCTGCCAAGAGCGCACCTGCTGGGCCTGCACAGAGTCCTTCTTCTTCCATGGCATCAACAGGGCACACAAGTGATATTATTTGTCGTCGTTGTAAGGGAGGAGGTCATTATGCGAGAGAATGCAAATCTCCGCGTGTGATGATTGCTACCGCGGATGGTGGATATGAGTCCGCTAGTGACTATGATGAGGAGACATTGGCTCTTATTACACGTGAAGAACATGGTGGAGATGATTCTAATCATGAGACGCAATACATGGCTCCTGAAGACGCTGACAGGTATGAATGTTTAGTTGCTCAACGTGTTTTGAGTGTGCAGGTCACACAAGCTGAGCAAAATCAGATGCACAATTTGTTCCATACCAAGGGAGTTGTGAAGGAACGTTCTGTGCGTGTCATAATAGACGGAGGGAGCTGCAACAACTTGGCTAGCATGGAGATGGTGGAGAAGCTTTGTCTCACCACAAGAACACATCCACATCCTTACTACATCCAATGGTTCAACAACAGCGGCAAGGTTAAGGTAACGCGTACTGTTCTTGTGCATTTTAGTATCTCTACATATGCTGATTATGTTGATTGTGATGTGGTACCTATGCAAGCATGTTCCTTATTACTTGGTAGACCATGGCAATTTGATAAAAATTCTGTACACCATGGTAGAAACAATCACTGTACTCTTGTTCATAAGGATAAAAATATTACTTTGCTTCCTATGACTCCTGATTCCATTTTGAAAGATGATATTAATAGAGCTAATAAAGCAAAACAGGAGAAGAATAAGAGTGAAAATCAGATTGTGGCAAAAGAATTTGAGCAACAAATGAAGCCTAATAATAAACCATCTAGTGTTGCTTCTGAAATTAAATTGAAAAGTGCATGTTTCTTTGCCACCAAATCTGATATTGATGAGCTAGATTTCAGCAAATCTGTTTGCTATGCTTTTGTGTGCAAAGAGGCATTATTTTCATTCGAGGACGTGCCTTCCTCTTTGCCTCCTGCTGTCACTAACATTTTGCAGGAGTTCGCTGACGTCTTTCCACAAGACGTGCCACCGGGATTACCGCCTATTCGAGGGATTGAGCATCAGATTGACTTAATTCCCGGTGCTTCACTGCCAAACCGTGCACCATACCGTACCAATCCAGAGGAGACGAAGGAGATTATGCGTCAAGTACAAGAGCTTCTCGACAAAGGTTATATACGCGAATCCTTTAGTCCTTGTGCTGTTCCTATTATTCTAGTGCCGAAAAAGGATGGTACTTCACGTATGTGTGTTGATTGTAGAGGCATTAATAATATTACTATTCGTTATCGTCATCCTATTCCTAGGCTAGATGATATGCTTGATGAATTGAGTGGCTCTACAATATTCTCCAAAGTTGATTCGCGTAGTGGCTACCATCAAACTCGTATGAAATTGGGAGATGAATGGAAAACAGCATTTAAAACTAAGTTTGGATTATATGAGTGGTTAGTCATGCCTTTTGGGTTAATTAATGCACCTAGTACTTTCATGAGATTAATGAACGAAGTTTTACGTGCTTTCATTGGACGATTTGTGGTAGTTTACTTTGATGACATATTGATTTATAGCAGATCTTTGGAAGAACATTTGGAACATTTACGTGCTATTTTTATTGCTCTACGTGATGCACGTTTGTTTGGTAACCTTGGGAAGTGCACCTTTTGCACCGACCGAGTATCTTTTCTTGGCTATGTTGTTACTCCACAGGGAATTGAAGTTGATAAAGCCAAGATTGAAGCTATTGAGAGTTGGCCGCAGCCCAAAACGGTCACACAAGTGAGGAGTTTTCTTGGCCTCGCTGGATT
>NW_025232355.1:0-9867 GCF_018294505.1 Triticum aestivum | reverse complement strand
CTGTTCAGTCATCATTTGCTGAAACTTATCATGAAGCTCCTTGTTCGATAAATTCTCCCAGTCAATCTCGTCGGCTTGTGATCCTGGCATGGTTAGCAGCAATAGAAACACACAAGAATATGATCCTACAGACTACTAAGAAGTGGTGGTGGTGTATCACAAATCCGTCAAGCAAATCTCAAATTCTTACCAGTTCTTACCCAGCAGCAGGCGGTGATCGGCAACCGTTGTAGTCAAAAACTCTCAAAGCTTGGATAGAGCGATTACCAGGGAGAGTCAAACACACGACGTAGATGTATGTGGAGCTGGGAAGGCTTATAGTATGGTAGCAAAAAGGGTCAGCAATAATCAATTCAGAGATGCAAAGTTGAATAAACGCTCAACGACGGTACTGTGCTGGTCCTAGGCTAGACTGTGCTAGAGACGCGAGCCTAGAACACCCACAAAATCACGGCGCGGCACGTAAACAAGGGAAAAGCACACTCTGAATTTTTTTTTTCGCTCTTTTTTTTTTTTTTGCGCTGCCTTTTTTTTTGCGCCCTTTTTTTTGCGCTGCTTTT
The DNA here is from genome assembly GCF_018294505.1 of Triticum aestivum. Lineage (NCBI taxonomy): Eukaryota > Viridiplantae > Streptophyta > Magnoliopsida > Poales > Poaceae > Triticum > Triticum aestivum. Next base: position 9,307 of record NW_025232355.1, on the reverse strand, counting down.
TTTTGCGAAAAATCACTATAATGGCGAGTGTCTCAAAACTCTTCTTAGCTCAAACTGACAGGATGGGCACGAAATTTTTTCGACCAATTTTTTTTTTTGACTGCCCGGACCCAAAAACTGGAAACGGGTCAAAAAAAACTTCCTATAATGGCACCTGTCTCAAAACACTCAGAAACACCTAAAAATAGGATAGCCAGAAAATTTTTCGAAAAATGCGTTTTCGAAAATTTTTGGGCCTAAACGGAGCGTGGCTACCCGACTCTTTTTTTTTCCGAAACCTACTCCGGCAAGGAAACACGAATCGGAAACTAGATGGATCTCGAAAACAACCCTAATAATCAAGGAACTCGGATTGGTGGTGGATATATGGTGGTGGTATATGGCAGCGGTGGTGGTAGTATATGGATATGGATCGGTGGTGGTATATGGATACGGATTCGGAGCGGTAGTGGTGGATGGCAGGGGCGATGATGATGGTGCGGCGGCGGCGTGACAACTTATGACCAGAACTCGAAACTCTAAAAGACTAGACTCTAAGACCAGCAACTAGACACGACGATGCAACCGCAAATTCAACAAAGCAAAACCCTAAAAAGATTATGCAAAGGCTCAGATTGGTTCGGATATGATGAACTAACCCTAATTTTTTTTGTGGCTTTTTCGTGGACTGTAGGTATGAAGAACAGACTCGATCTAAACTACAAAAAAACTGTAAAATCTCACCGAGCAACCTGGAAATCTGATACCACTTGATAGAGGCAAAGGTGTCCCGTCTTTCGATGAGATGGTGGATTTCGCTTTGGTGGAAGTCGACTTTGACGATCCGACTACGAACGTGCGAGGACGTCGCGCCTTAGCAATCGCTAAACCAACTCCGAGAGGTTATTGACCACGCCGGAGCACGATCAACCTGACCACGAAGGTCTGTTTCCTGCGAGCAAACGAAGAACAAGCAAGAAACTAAGATTGCAATCTGGATATTGCGAATATAAGATGAAAGCTTTATTGATCAAGGTGGGGTTCTGTGACGCCTTTGTCTGGTCGTTGAACACAAACGAAGTACGCGAAGTTGCAGCTATGGCGAACTTTTAATCTAAACAAAACCCCCCAAGTCTAAACGATGCCCTAAGGGCTGTATATATGGAGGAAGAGGGGGGGAATTTCGTGGCCCTTGGTGGAGGGGTCCGAAATCAACCCTATCTCTTGTTTCCCCACACATACGGACTCTAAAAATAGCCTATACTTATGTATTTCGAAATTACATGGGCCTGGCCCAATAATAAGGTGACGCAGCACCTAAAATAGCCTCGGGACGAAATTTATGAAGTGGCGTCTTGTATATTTCGTCCAAGGCTTCATGCACCCATTATGGTGGCTTCAAAGTCCTGAAATCATCACTTGTAACTCCGTTCTTGTTTCCCTTGCGCATGCCATCATCTCCATGCTTGTTCTTGCTCCAATGTTCATCCTTCTCCAAGCTAGGCCCTTCATTTGTAAGCAAAACAAATGTATCCAATTTAGGCAGCATCATATTCTCATGAACATTAGAATCATTACCAAGAAACGAAAGTACCTGGTAATTTAGTTGGCGTGCACGAGCTCTAGTAATTGGTCCAGTATGTATAGCAGCAGGGGCTGTGGGTGTAACAATTGTATTGATGTCCTCATCATCTCTCACAAAACGCCTATAGAATCCAGCGAGGCCAAGAAAACTCCTCACTTGTGTGACCCTTTTGGGTTGCGGCCAACTCTGAATAGCTTCAATCTTGGCTTTATCAACTTCAATTCCCTGTGGAGTAACAACATAGCCAAGAAAAGATACTCGGTCGGTGCAAAAGGTGCACTTCCCAAGGTTACCAAACAAACGTGCATCACGTAGAGCAATAAAAACAGCACGTAAATGTTCCAAATGTTCCTCCAAAGATCTGCTATAAATCAATATGTCATCAAAGTAAACTACCACAAATCGTCCAATGAAAGCACGTAAAACTTCGTTCATTAATCTCATGAAAGTACTAGGTGCATTAGTTAACCCAAAAGGCATGACTAACCACTCATATAATCCAAACTTAGTTTTAAATGCTGTTTTCCATTCATCTCCCAATTTCATACGAATTTGATGGTAGCCACTACGCAAATCAACTTTGGAGAATATTGTAGAGCCACTCAATTCATCAAGCATATCATCTAGCCTAGGAATAGGATGACGATAACGGATAGTAATATTATTAATGCCTCTACAATCAACACACATACGTGATGTACCATCCTTTTTCGGCACTAGAATAATAGGAACAGCACAAGGACTAAGGGATTCGCGTATATAACCTTTGTCGAGAAGCTCTTGTACTTGACGCATAATCTCCTTCGTCTCCTCTGGATTGGTACGGTACGGTGCACGGTTTGGCAGTGAAGCACCGGGAATTAAGTCAATCTGATGCTCAATCCCTCGAATAGGCGGTAATCCCGGGGGCACGTCTTGTGGAAAAACGTCAGCGAACTCCTGCAAAATGTTAGTGACAGCAGGAGGCAAAGAGGAAGGCACGTCCTCGAATGAAAATAATGCCTCTTTGCACACAAAAGCATAGCAAACAGATTTGTTGAAATCTAGCTCATCAATATCAGATTTGGTGGCAAATAAACATGCACTTTTCAATTTAATTTCAGAAGCAACACTAGATGGCTTATTATTAGGCTTCGTTTGTTGCTCAAATTCTTTTGCCACAATCTGATTTTCACTCTTATTCTTCTCCTGTTGTGCTTTATTAGCTCTATTAATATCATCTTTCAAAATGGAATCAGGAGTCATAGGAAGCAAAGTAATATTTTTATCCTTATGAACAAGAGTATAGTGATTGTTTCTACCATGGTGTACAGAATTTTTATCAAATTGCCATGATCTACCAAGTAATAAGGAACATGCTTGCATAGGTACCACATCACAATCAACATAATCAGCATATGTAGAGATACTAAAATGCACACGAACAGTACGTGTTACCTTAACCTTGCCGCTGTTGTTGAACCATTGGATGTAGTAAGGATGTGGATGCGGTCTTGTGGTGAGAGAAAGCTTCTCCACCATCTCCATGCTAGCCAAGTTATTGCAGCTCCCTCCGTCTATGATAACGCGCACAGAACGTTCCTTCACAACTCCCTTGGTATGGTACAAATTGTGCCTCTGATTTTGCTCAGCTTGTGTGACCTGCACACTCAAAACACGTTGAGCAACTAAACATTCATACCTGTCAGCGTCTTCAGGAGCCATGTATTGCGTCTCATGATCAGAATCATCTCCACCATGTTCTTCACGTGTAATAAGAGCCAAAGTCTCCTCATCATAGTCACTAGCAGACTCATATCCACCATCCGCGGTAGCAATCATCACACGCAGAGATTTGCATTCTCTCGCATAATGACCTCCTCCCTTACAACGACGACAAATAATATCACTTGTGTGCCCTGTTGATGCCATGGAAGAAGAAGAACGCTGTGCAGGCCCCGCAGGTGCGCTCTTGGCAGATAATGGTGGTTGTGCCTGTTTTCTTGTATCACGGCTGGAGGTGGCACCGGATGGAGGTGCTGGTGCAGTTGAAGTAGAAGATGCACGTGGTGTCCATGATGAAGGTCGGCCTGCAGAAAAGTTAGTTCGCCCCAATGCTTGTCGATCCTGCACTTCACGTTCAGCTTTACAAGCAAGATGGAATAAACGAGTGATATTAGTATACTCCTTATAGTCTAGAATGGTTTGAATCTCTCTATTTAATCCACCCAGAAAACGTGCAAGCATAGCTTCATTCCCCTCAACAATACCTTGGATATGACCAAAAATATTGCATATATGCATATTTGTCAGGTGATTTCTAGTGCAAACTATTCAATAATCTATTTATGTTATCCAGAACAAAAATACTTCACACACTTTTGTGTTTTGTCTAATTGCAGGTGTATGGGACATTTGTACAATCCACATATGAAGATAAGGAAGAAAGAGATGTTTATTTGCTGTCCAAAAAGTTCTCTCACGTCACTTTTGGCCCAAGAGAAGATAGAGTCCAAGTCTCTCACGTTCTGGATTCAGATTCGGACTGCACAGACATACCTGACTCAAAACGCACACAAGTTTTTCATACGGACTCCGAATTGGGTGATTCTTTTTTTGTTGGAAACTAGATTTCGTGCACTTTCCAACCCAATTGGAATCACCTTCAAATTCGTCCGGAGCGTTGAGTTGTGGACGAAACAATCTGATGCTGCAGTAGAATCCGAGTCAAACTACAAGTCCAAAGGTGTTACATCACCTCCACTTGGGCCCATTGGCCTTGTACGACCTAGATTTAGTTTTAGGCTGCCTTGGGACGTCCTCCCACCTCCTTGGCCGCCACCCCTTGCTCCTATATAAGTAGATCCATCTAGTAGCTTTTCCTTGGGATTTGTTTAGTTAAAAGTTAGCCATTGCAACTTCGTGTACTTTGTTTGTGTTCAACGACCAGACAAAGGCGTCACAGAACCCCACCTTGATCAATAAAGCTTTCATCTTATATTCGCAATATCCAGATTGCAATCTTAGTTTCTTGCTTGTTCTTCGTTTGCTCGCAGGAAACAGACCCTCGTGGTCAGGTTGATCGTGCTCCGGCGTGGTCAATAACCTCTCGGAGTTGGTTTAGCGATTGCTAAGGCGCGACGTCCTCGCACGTTCGTAGTCGGATCGTCAAAGTTGACTTCCACCAAAGCGAAATCCACCATCTCATCGAAAGACGGGACACCTTTGCCTCTATCAAGTGGTATCAGATTTCCAGGTTGCTCGGTGAGATTTTACAGTTTTTCGTAGTTTAGATCGAGTCTGTTCTTCATACCTACAGTCCACGAAAAAGCCACAAAAAAAATTAGGGTTAGTTCATCATATCCGAACCAATCTGAGCCTTTGCATAATCTTTTTAGGGTTTTGCTTTGTTGAATTTGCGGTTGCATCGTCGTGTCTAGTTGCTGGTCTTAGAGTCTAGTCTTTTAGAGTTTCGAGTTCTGGTCATAAGTTGTCACGCCGCCGCCGCACCATCATCATCGCCCCTGCCATCCACCACTACCGCTCCGAATCCGTATCCATATACCACCACCGATCCATATCCATATACTACCACCACCGCTGCCATATACCACCACCATATATCCACCACCAATCCGAGTTCCTTGATTATTAGGGTTGTTTTCGAGATCCATCTAGTTTCCGATTCGTGTTTCCTTGCCGGAGTAGGTTTCGGAAAAAAAAAGAGTCGGGTAGCCACGCTCCGTTTAGGCCCAAAAATTTTCGAAAACGCATTTTTCGAAAAATTTTCTGGCTATCCTATTTTTAGGTGTTTCTGAGTGTTTTGAGACAGGTGCCATTATAGGAAGTTTTTTTTGACCCGTTTCCAGTTTTTGGGTCCGGGCAGTCAAAAAAAAAAATTGGTCGAAAAAATTTCGTGCCCATCCTGTCAGTTTGAGCTAAGAAGAGTTTTGAGACACTCGCCATTATAGTGATTTTTCGCAAAAAAAAAGAGCGCAAAAAAAAAGCAGCGCAAAAAAAAAGCGAAAAATAAAAAAATTCAGAGTGTGCTTTCCCTTGTTTACGTGCCGCGCCGTGATTTTGTTGGTGTTCTAGGCTCGCGTCTCTAGCACAGTCTAGCCTAGGACCAGCACAGTACCGTCGTTGAGCGTTTATTCAACTTTGCATCTCTGAATTGATTATTGCTGACCCTTTTTGCTACCATACTATAAGCCTTCCCAGCTCCACATACATCTACGTCGTGTGTTTGACTCTCCCTGGTAATCGCTCTATCCAAGCTTTGAGAGTTTTTGACTACAACGGTTGCCGATCACCGCCTGCTGCTGGGTAAGAACTGGTAAGAATTTGAGATTTGCTTGACGGATTTGTGATACACCACCACCACTTCTTAGTAGTCTGTAGGATCATATTCTTGTGTGTTTCTATTGCTGCTAACCATGCCAGGATCACAAGCCGACGAGATTGACTGGGAGAACTTATCGAACAAGGAGCTTCATGATAAGTTTCAGCAAATGATGACTGAACAGGTGCAAGATGTGCTGAACAATTTTGAAGAGGCCATGGAGAAGATCACTGCCTTGAGAAGACGTTCGAAACAAAGCTCGATAACAGATTTAATGAACTGCTTGCGCGTCTTCCACCACCGGCTGCACCTGTCGCACCTCTGCAACAACAACAACTACGCCCCCTTCCGAATCAGTATGGATGAGCACAGCGTGTTCCTATTGAGCCAGGCCAAAATTCTGGTGCCGCTGCTACTGCTGTTGGTGTTTCTTTGGCTCCTGCTACTGTTGCTGCTGGTACCCAGGAGGATGATGAGTATGCGGGCGATTATGAGGATGAGGTTGATCAAAATCAGATCTACGAGCAGCCACCAGCACCACCACCAGAAGGTCGACCTAAGGTATATATTCGTAATGGTAGGCCTGCACCACCACCTCAGGTACGAGATGATGTCCATATTCCTAAACTGAAATTGAATATTCCACCATTTAAGGGTAGATATGTTCCTGATATATATCTTACTTGGGAGTTAGAAACTGAACAACGATTTACATGTTTACAATATCCCGAGGAGAGACGAGTTGCTGCTGTTGTTTGTGCTTTCACTAGTTTTGCATGTGTATGGTGGTCTGAACATTGTAGATTATATCCTATTCCAACTACTTGGGCTGCTTTGAAAAATGCTATGCGTACGCGTTGGGTTCCACCATATTATCAACGTGAATTGCTTCAAAAATTGCAGCGTTTAAGACAAGGGAAAAATTCTGTAGAAGAATATTATCAGGAATTACAAACTGGCATGATTAGATGTGGTATTGAGGAGAATGAAGCTATGCTTGCACGTTTTCTGGGTGGATTAAATAGAGAGATTCAGACCATTCTAGACTATAAGGAGTATACTAATATCACTCGTTTATTCCATCTTGCTTGTAAAGCTGAACGTGAAGTGCAGGATCGACAAGCACTGGGGCGAACTAACTTTTCTGCAGGCCGACCTTCATCATGGACACCACGTACATCTTCTACTTCAACTGCACCAGCACCTCCATCCGGTGCCACCTCCAGCCGTGATACAAGAAAACAGGCACAACCACCATTATCTGCCAAGAGCGCACCTGCGGGGCCTGCACAGCGTTCATCTTCTTCCATGGCATCAACAGGGCACACAAGTGATATTATTTGTCGTCGTTGTAAGGGAGGAGGTCATTATGCGAGGGAATGCATATCTCCGCGTGTGATGATTGCTACCGCGGATGGTGGATATGAGTCCGCTAGTGACTATGATGAGGAGACTTTGGCTCTTATTACACGTGAAGAACATGGTGGAGATGATTCTGATCATGAGACGCAATACATGGCTCCTGAAGACGCTGACAGGTATGAATGTTTAGTTGCTCAACGTGTTTTGAGTGTGCAGGTCACACAAGCTGAGCAAAATCAGAGGCACAATTTGTTCCATACCAAGGGAGTTGTGAAGGAACGTTCTGTGCGCGTCATCATAGACGGAGGGAGCTGCAACAACTTGGCTAGCATGGAGATGGTGGAAAAGCTTTCTCTCACCACAAGACCACATCCCCATCCTTACTACATCCAATGGTTCAACAACAGCGGCAAGGTTAAGGTAACACGTACTGTTCGTGTGCATTTTAGTATCTCTACATATGCTGATTATGTTGATTGTGATGTGGTACCTATGCAAGCATGTTCCTTATTACTTGGTAGACCATGGCAATTTGATAAAAATTCTGTACACCATGGTAGAAACAATCACTATACTCTTGTTCATAACGATAAAAATATTACTTTGCTTCCTATGACTCCTGATTCCATTTTGAAAGATGATATTAATAGAGCTAATAAAGCAAAACAGGAGACGAATAAGAGTGAAAATCAGATTGTGGCAAAAGAATTTGAGCAACAAATGAAGCCTAATAATAAACCATCTAGTGTTGCTTCTGAAATTAAATTGAAAAGTGCATGTTTATTTGCCACCAAATCTGATATTGATGAGCTAGATTTCAGCAAATCTGTTTGCTATGCTTTTGTGTGCAAAGAGGCATTATTTTCATTCGAGGACGTGCCTTTCTTTTTGCCTCCTACTGTCACTAACATTTTGCAGGAGTTCGCTGACGTCTTTCCACAAGAGGTGCCACCGGGATTACCGCCTATTCGAGGGATTGAGCATCAGATTGACTTAATTCCCGGTGCTTCACTGCCAAACCGTGCACCATACCGTACCAATCTAGAGGAGACGAAGGAGATTATGCGTCAAGTACAAGAGCTTCTCGACAAAGGTTATATACGCGAATCCCTTAGCCCTTGTGCTGTTCCTATTATTCTAGTGCCGAAAAAGGATGGTACATCACGTATGTGTGTTGATTGTAGAGGCATTAATAATATTACTTGATAGTGGCGAGGGTGTCCCGATCTTTCGATGAGATGATAACTATCGATTTGGTGGAGACGACTTTGACGATCCGACTACAAACGTGCACGACGTTGCGCCTTAGCAATCGCTAAACCAATCTCCTGAGGTTACTGACGATGCCGGAAGCACGGTCAGCCTGACCACGAAGGTCTATTCCTGCAAGCAATCGAAGAACGAGCAAGAATATGATAAAGCAATCTGAATATTACAAATATATATGAGGTATTGATAATGGTGGGAATCCGTAAGCGGTCTTGGTCTGGTCGTTGGACACAAACGAAGTACACGAAGTTGCGTTGGCTAACTTTTAACTAAACAAATCCCCAGGAAAAGCTACTAGATGGATCTACTTATATAGGAGCAAGGGGTGGCGGCCAAGGAGGTGGGAAGACGTCCCAAGGCATCCTAAAACTAAATCTAGGTCGTACAAGGCCAATGGGCCCAAGTGGAGGTGATGTAACACCTTTGGACTTGTAGTTTGACTCGGATTCTGCTGCAGCATCAGATTGTTTCGTCCACAACTCAACGCTCCGGACGAATTTGAAGGTGATTCCAATTGGGTTGGAAAGTGCACGAAATCTAGTTTCCAACAAAAAAAGAATCACCCAATTCGGAGTCCGTATGAAAAACTTGTGTGCGTTTTGAGTCAGGTGTGTCTGTGTAGTCCGAATCTGAATCCAGAACGTGAGAGACTTGGACTCTATCTTCTCTTGGGCCAAAAGTGACGTGAGAGAACTTTTTGGACAGCAAATAAACATCTCTTTCTTCCTTATCTTCATATGTGGATTGTACAAATGTCCCATACACCTGCAATTAGACAAAACACAAAAGTG
>NW_025232354.1:7404-9867 GCF_018294505.1 Triticum aestivum | reverse complement strand
GAGAGAGTAGGATTGTATCGGAATGAACAAGGGGGTTTTGCTTGCCTGGCACTTCTGAAGATAACATTGAGTCTTCATCAGTGTCAACGATCACATCATCGGTATCACGTCTATCGAGAGGGGACAAATACCGGCAACACAGAAGGGAACACAATCAATGCAATGCACAATATGATGCATGATCATGACATGGCAATATGAATGTGTTTTGAGCTAATGCAACTAGCAACAGATTAAATGAAGTTGGTTTGAATACAAGATTCAAATTCAAACTCCATATGTGATTATTTAAATGCCCTTTACTTCATTTGCCCTAAACAGTAGTGATAAGTTGTTCTAACATGCATGAAAATGGTACAGATGGATTCCTTGAATTTTTCTGATAATTTTTCATATATAAATTATTAAATTTGGAGTTACGGTTAATTTTCTATGATTTATTGAAGTTTTAGGCATTTTTTGGAATTTCAGAATTAAATTAAATCTAGAAAATACTTATTGCGTCAGCCCCACGTCACAGTGACGTCAGCAGGGTCAACTGGGCGCCTCCAGGTCAAACCTGACCTGTGGGACCCATATGTCAGTGTCACAGGAGTTAATCCCGGTCAAACCCAGCGCTGACTGGGGTTTGACCAGGGGTGGGGCCTACTGTCAGTGGGTCAGTGGCTTAACTAAAAGTAGTTATTAACTTAACCAAAGTTAGCAGGGGCCGGGCCCACCTGTCATGGACCTAGGGGAGGTCAAACCCCTGGTCAGCCGAGGCTAATACGCCGGCGGCTCGTCGCCAGTGAAGCCCGAGACGGTGGAGGGGGTCGGAATTCCTCCTCCGGCGACCAAATGGCCGGCGGAGGGCAGCTACGTGACGCTGAAGATCCCGCGCGTCGAGTGGTGCGGTCAGTTAGGCCGGGGGCGACCTATGTCGACGGCGGCGAGCTCAAAGGCGGCGGCCGGAGCACGGCGAAGTCGGGGTTGGCGCTAGGGGGCACGGCAGGTCGCACGGGTGGGCGCGCTCGGCTCCTGGAAGGGTGCTGAGCATGTTGCCGTGCTCGGGAGTTAGCTACGGTGGCTCTAGCACCGTCTGTGTCATCGCCGGCGGCGAGGAACGGTCGGCTCCGACAGTCGGGGTGGTTAGAAGGCACGGACGGGCACGGGGAGAGAGGGGAAATGGACAGGGGCTCACGAGGGGTCGGGAGAGAAGCTCGGTGGGCTCGGGGAAGCCTCTGCAACGGCGAATTGACGACGGCGATCTCCGGGCACCGGAGATGAAGACGACGACGCTCCGGTCGACTGCGGCCTCCTCTGGTCGCGTGCGTCGCGTGTGTAGCTCCACGGGGTCAGGGCGGAGCTCAGGGATGCATAGTGGGAGCGAGGGGGTGGCTGTGGCCCCGGTAAACGGCGTCGGCGGCGATGGGCTCCGCTCGGGCGCGTGAGGGAGAGAGAGCAGAGGAGGGGGAGAAGTGAGGAAGAGCGCGAGGGGTTCCAGGGAGAGTGAGAGAGAGGCCAGGGTGTCGTGGCGTCTCCAGGCGCATCGAGGAGGGAGGCAACCAGGCAGGAGGTGGCGCACGGCGGCGCGCGCGGCCGACAGGCAGCTGCCTGCCTGCTCTGGCGGGAGGAAGCAGGTGGCTGGCACGGGCCAGCACAGTGCTGGGCCGGCCAGCAGGCTTCCAGGTAAACTCAGGTAGGCTTTGCTCTTTTTATTTATTTCTGTTCTGTTTTGTTTTGTTTTATTTAGTTGCCACTGAATTCAAATTCAAACAAATTTGAAAACAGTGCCAAAACTCCCCTGGATAATTTTATTTTGATAGATGGACTTTTCCAAAGCTCATAAAATATTTCAGAGGTATTTGAAAATATATTCATTATATATTATGAATATAATTCCAAATTCAATAGAATATGATTTAAATTCAGAGACCAAATAATGCCTTAAAAATATTCCAGAATTTTGGTTTGATATATAACTCTTGCCAAAATTCACAAAACTATTTTTAGGGCATTTTGGATTCACAGAATGCAATTTAAAGGGTGCTTGCCCTTCTTTTAATTAGGGTTTTGAGGCTTCTGAATTCCTCAGTTCAATTTTCATTTGAATTTGAACATGATGCAGCAACCAAGCTAGTCCATGGCCAGGGTAAAGCTAGGGATGTGACAACTCACCCCCACTAAACAAAAATCTCGTCCCGAGATTCAAGTGTAGGGTAAGATGAAAGGTAACGCAACTAGTACAATCTTCACGATCCAGGTTGCACTTCATAGGAACGTTGATTGGAACACCATCTTTGTCTTGTCGTCTTGCTCTGAGAAATCCAACTAACATGACAACGAGAGGAAAAGAAAGACCCTAAAAGAATGGTTCTTCTCGAAGGTCGAACAACTCAGGATTAACTCACGGAATGAGACATAGAACCATCTTTCGGGTTGAGACACGAGATACACATCAAGAGGGGTGGAAAGAGACGGATG
>NW_025232354.1:0-1324 GCF_018294505.1 Triticum aestivum | reverse complement strand
GACTCAAGTAGTTTATTCAATAGGCTCCGAGGAGCGAGATATTACAAACATGGGTCTCATGACCCAACACTCAGAGCATACAAGTCAAAGCACAAGCGGAAGCTATCATGTCTGAGTACAGACAACTATAAATGAAAAAAGGCTGAGAAGCCTGACTATCTATCAGATCCTGCCGAGGGCACAAGATCGTAGCTGAGGTAACAAGCTAAACGTCGAAGACCACGCGGTAATACTAGTGAGACTGAAGTCTCTCTGCAAAAACATAAAATAGGCAAACGTGAGTACAAATGTACCCAGCAAGACTTACATCAGAACTAACTACATATGCATCATTATCAACAAAGGGATGGTGGGGTTTAACTGCAGCAAGCCAGCTTTGACTCGGTGGCTATCCTAAACTACGACTGCAATGTAACTCTTTTGAGGTGGCGCACACGAGTCCACAAATCACCATAGCAATACACCACTATGGATCCGCTCCCGTCCCCCTACGAGAACGCCATCCATAGCACTCACGCTTATCTTGCGTATTTTAAAGTATCCACTTTCACTTGTCTATGAACTGATATAAGCAACCCAGAAGTCCTTTTTCGCGGACACGGCTATTCGAATAGATGATAATAACCCTGCAGGGGTGTACTTCTTCATACATGTTTCCACCACTTAGCGTCTGCACACGACATGTGCTCGGCAGACTTCAAGCGAAAGCCGACGTGGGTGTAGACCACGACCTACCTAAACACTCAAGTCTCTAGTCCAGGTTTATCGCCTATTCGGGTTCCATCCATGAGGAGATCCAGCCGGAGTTTCACTCACAGCCCCAAACGATGTGAACAGGGTTCCGTGACACCAAACGGGCGCCCGGTCTACCCGGCCACGTGCCTACCGCATCACAGCCCACCCCTACGGTCAGCGCTGTCCACGGCCTCCAGCATACTACAAACACCAGAAACTACTTGCAACTCCTAGACAGAGGACAAGGGTGAATAAGAAGTCGAGCGGGGTCATATTTCAGGGCCCAATGTATGGTAGTAGCTGAATCATGGATCACAAACACAGAACTCAGTTCCTGAGGACGGCTACAATGAGACAACCCACCATGTACTCCTACATGGCCTCTCACCGCTACCTTTACCAAATCGTGTTCACACACTTAGCTCACACCCAGTAGGACATGTTCACACGCCTCTGATTCATCCCCGATGAATCAGACCTGACTCAACTCTAAGCAGTAGCAGGCATGACAAACAAACATGAATGAGTAGGCACAACAGGGCTCAAACAACTCCTACTCATGCTAGTGGGTTTCATCTATTTACTGTGG
>NW_025232353.1:3161-9867 GCF_018294505.1 Triticum aestivum | reverse complement strand
TCGTTCTTTCTTTGCAACCGGAGTTCTTAAGTTGAACTTTCTGGTTCGTTTTCTTGTTCGATTTTTCCCTGTGCATTAGATGAGTACTTATTGTGTGGTTACTATTGCTTGCCTACGATAGATCGACCGGAGTGTGACGAGTAGATCTATCACGAGTTTTGAGTGCGAATCATCTTCATCAACATTGCAGGCAAGTTCACACTTTGATCATATCTTTCCTACTACCCAGTTTTATTGCATTAGATCAAACCCTCAAACACTTGCATTGTTAGGATCTAATTAAATTGTGGGATGGGAAGTAGAATTGAGGTAGTACCTATTGCCTGTTACTTATGAAACCTTGGGAGTTACTTCTACGTTTGCTTATTATGCTATGCTATGCTAGTAGACGTGGATTGGGTGAGTGATATCCATGACAGATGTGAGATTGATAATTTTAATGGTTTATCTAAGGTGGCAACTTAAACACACATCTGGGTGGATTGAGGCACCTGATGTCTATCAGGACTTGCCTGTTTTTTTTTGGACCGCCACCGAGGCTCAAAGGGATCATAAGATATTTCAACCTGGAAACTTCCGTGTGCAGCCACATGCTACTATGGGCTCTAGCATAGTTGACTAAGTTGTGCGAACTCTTACGGGGTGGACTAGCAGATGTAGGGGATGTAGGTGTACCGGTCTACCCCACATGTAAGGTGCTAGTGCTTCTGAAAGACTATGTCTCGGTCATCCGTTTCTCAAACACCATGCAGTGCGAGAAAACAAACGGAGGCGATCGAGTCATGTGGGGAAAAGTGCGCAAACCTCTGCAGAGTAACCAACTAATCATGATTAGCCGTGTCCCCGGTTATGGACAACTAGAGTATCTAGTACTTGAATATCGAGTGAATCTCAACATGTTACTTCTAATTAATGTTGTTGGGTTTTTAATGAGTACTTCTAATTGGGATTGAGGATGCTGTCAACCATTCTCAATGTTTAACAACCACCATGATAGTTAAATAAATTTTATTCCTTTGTAGTAGGGAAAAATTGGCTTTACGCAAAAACCTTATAACCATAGAGCTTTTCCCACCAGCCATATATGCATATAGTGATAGCCATTGTTCATTATTCTCTATGGTGTGAATTTGCCAGTACATTCAATGTACTGACCCGTTTTCGGGCTGCAACTTTTCATGTTGCAGACTTTTCAGACGACGAGTAAGTGGTACGTTAGGGTTACGATTTCCTATACTCAACTTTGCCGTTGGTGTTGATGGGAATCCACAACCTTGTTGCTTCCGCTATATTTTGGATTGAGGTAATAGTATTTACGTTACTTTATACATGTGATTTACCTCTGTTATAAATCCTTCGAGTACTGTGTGTGTCAGCATACTGATCCAGGGATGACACATAAGCACAGAGACTTGATCCATTCGGGTCGGGTCGCTACAAGATGGTATCAGAGCACATGTTGACTGTAGGACGTGACCCTAGAAACTGGCAAGCCAATAGCAAAGATTTTTCTCTACAACTTTCCCTTTCAAAAGATCTTTTACCTCTCTTCTCTTCTGAGTTTATTCAAATATTCCCTTTTTAGTGAGACCATACCCTTTTTTCCCTTTTGACCACTCGAAGATTTGACTGATGAGACCACTCCAAGGAGACAAGATATCGGACAACTAAGACCATTTGGAATGAAGAGGATTTTACCGTGTAAATGGAAACTACAACTGTTGAAGACTCCGAAGACTTGGAGAATTTGAAGGCTCTGAAGAATTCCCAAATTTGTATGACCCAGGAAGGCTACCTTTATGGAACCTGGCAGACTATGGAAGTTATCAATACCGAGATCAAGGTGTATCGGAGGAAGACCGGAGCATGGAGAGTTAGTAACTCAAAGTTTTGTCAAGAGAACCCTAAGGCAGGAGTTATTAACTCATGGAAATGACAAGAGCAAAAAAAAACGGCTATCCATGATGTTATCGCCCGCCTATGCTATTGTCACCGTGCGGAGTTAAGCATGCAGATACATGGAAGGATTGGATGGTAGAAAGCTGAAGGAGCATCTGTCAGCGAAGGATGCAGTTTTAACATAGCTGGTACATCACCAGGATCTGGAATATTACATCAGGAAGTTTAGGAGGGACCTGCAGAAGCAGTATTCGGCAAAGAAGTATTTCGTGAAGAAACTCAGGAACCAGAAGCTGAAGTAGCCAAGCTGGAGAAGCAAATCCCCGAGGTACCAGAGATTCGTCATGAACTGAAGGAAAGTAGAACCACGGCTCAGCCACGGATGTTGAAACCCAAAAGTTGGAATGCAATTCCAGAATATTCAAGGATGTCACGAAAGACTTCGCATCAATAGAGATTGATCTGGCAAAAGAACTTGAGAAAGATCAAGCACGACCGAAAGAAGTCATTGGAGGCATGAACAAGGCTTGAAGAGTTTGGAGACGTTGAAGATTTATTGACCTTTAGAAGACCAAACCCCTATTATATACCTACGTTAGATGCGACGATTGTGAGCTGTCGCTTGTTTGATGTTTTTCGACAGCCACAACAAAAATCTGTCTTTCAAAACTGTTGCTTGCATTGTGTGCATCCCTCTCTTGATCTCTCTTATCTCACCCCAAAACCCATGGACCCAATAGAGGATGAATGGAGATGAGCATGTATTTTCTAGACCGATGAGTCAATTGGAGACAGACCGATGGATTCAGAACATGGAGGATCACATGGAGAACAACCCTATAGTCGGAAAGGATATGGCCCAGCATGCTCTTCAATGCTTTGAAAGAGGTGCTGCTACTTGGTGGAGGATGTACCAAACCATCAATGGATGGCAAGGAGTAACCACTTGGAAAGAATTTAAGTTGACTTTGCTAAAGTCTCAGTTTGTGTCCCAGAAGTTGAAGCCTTATGGAAAGGATATGAAGAAACCTTGTGCATGCAAGATTTGTGGAGAAATCGGACACACCCATAAGGAACACAAGGATGAATGCCCTAATTGTGAAGGAAGTCACCCAACTGAAGAATGCCCAACTAGACAGATTACTTGTTTCTTGTGTGAAGGGACTACCCACTACCCTGCTCAGTGTCACATTTACCCCATGGTACAAAGAACCATCCAGCAGAAGGAAGAAGAAATGAAAGGAGCCCTCATGGAAGGTTTAGAAGAACCTGTGATGAAGAAAGAGGTGGAGGACACACCCAAAGAAGAGCCAATTAGACCCTGCACTAAGTCATGCTATTCATGTGGAGAAGAAGGACACATCTCCCAAGATTGTCTGAATGGAGATCTAGTAGAATTCCCGACAGAGGAAGTAGAGTATGACCCACAGGAAATAGAAGCCCTGATTGGAATGGAAAAGTCCAGAAAGAGAAGTAGGTTGGATTCCAGGAACAACCCAATTTCCACAAAGAAAGACCTGAGTCATATCACATGTTTCAGGTGCAAAAATCCAGGGCACTACTTCAACGATTGCCCAAGAGGGAAGATAAGGACCCAAGGAGGCTATGTGATCATGAGGAAACCTCGAAACCTGTCAGAAGTAATGTGTTTCCATTGTAATGGAGCAGGACACTTTGCCAGAGGTTGTCCGAAGGAGAAGGAGACTTGTGATAAATAGTTGAGTTTGCAACAGAAGGAGTAGTAGAAGTGAGAACATTTTTCTTTTATATTGAGGTGAGGCATGTAATGGAAAAACAGGAGATTGTAATAATTTGAGAATGAATAAAGTAGCATCGTTGGTACTGATATGGATTTTATGAGTTGCTACTCTATGAAGGAGGATTTTGACCATTTTTGAGGATAAGAGAAATATGGTCTATGGAAGATTTGTGCATTTTAAGGGTGGTAGTACCCTGTAAGAACCTTTGACCCCCAGAAAGGATAAAGATACTCCACTGCATGGATTTTGGGCAAAACGAAATACGAGTTTTGTCTTGATATGTGTGATGCCCCAAGAGTATGTGGGATGAAGTCGGAGACCGACAGTTGTTTGGACCAAATGTGATCAAGGAGTCAGAAGAGAATGTTAAGTTGATTCGAGATAGACTGAAGGTAGCTCAGTCCAGGTAGAAGAGTTATGCAGACTTAAAAACGCAAGGAGGTAGTCTATGAAATCGGAGACAGAGCATATCTTTGTGTGCCAGCTCTGCGAGGAGTTAAACGATTTGGAGTTAAGGGAAAGTTAGCCCCGAGATTTGTAGGACCATACCAAGTATTGGAGCGTATGGGAGAAGTTACCAACAAGTTGGAGTCACCCGAGGACTGTCAGGAGTTCAAGATGTGTTTTACGTTTCCCAGTTGAAGAAGTGCCATGCAGAGATGGCCAATATTCCCCTATAAGGACGCTTGACCCTGGAAAGGATAATGATGTTCCACGAAGTGGAGTATGGATTTCATAAGTATAAGTTTTATCACGGTATGTGGGACATCCCACGAGGATGAAGAGATGAAGTGTTATTGGATATAAGGGAGGTATGATGTTGGAAATATGGATCAATGGAAATTCCATGAAGAGTCTGAGTAATCATGTCCCCGTTTGGTGCAAATATAAGGAAAAGAGACAGTACAATTGGATGGATTTAAGAATACTAGGAAGTTGGAAGTTGGAATAATGATCAGTTGCCCCGAAGATAAGTTCAAGGACTACAAGTGATGAGATGGGCCATAACCCACAGGCCCCAGGACCTGCCAGGAAGCAAGCACACTCTTGCTGAAGGAAAAACCCTGGAAGAAGCTACGACTTGTATCAACTGACGATTCTATAGGAGTTTACGCAAAACCTGAGAGTTGTTAAGTAACGATAGATGTTTGTTTGGCTTGCAGCATCAATGGATTTTCCGAACTTGGTTCGTCGACAAGAAGAGTTCTGCAATGCTTGTGAGGATGACCGAGTGTTAGAATGCGAGATTCGCTAAAACCATGTACAAGGAAATGATTTGGGTGCGGGATGGATTGATCACCATACCGACTTACTCTTATTATTCGCCTTGCTATATGGGATGGTAAATCTGAGTGACTTACCTATAGTGGAGAGACGACGATCAAAACCTTGTTTGAACCTTAGAAAGGTATAGGTATTTTTTTCCCTTGTACACGGCAGTTGTTGCCAACCGTAGGTTATACGGTGAGGTTCAACCCAGACCCTCTCCTGCAGGAGGAACCATAAATTGTTGACCACCACGAGATATCGATAGTTGTTTAGCATTGGCGTCAGACCCGTCAGCTATGAAGACCCAGTTTCGGGATAACCTTACCAAGATGAAAGGACAAAGGAATTAAGGAAAAGGTTATGCCACTACCGAAAGAGCCCAGAGAAGGATTTATCCTGAAGATCTGAGAAGACCGACACTGTTAACAATATGGATGGAGTATATGAGTATTGATGGAGCTGTAACGATGTTTCTAAGGGTGGTAGCATCCCAGACCCCGGAGACGATTGATGGATTTGAGGAGACCCCAGACCCTAACCTTTTCTTGCTAGCCTCTCCGAATCTCGAGGACGAGATTCCTTTTAAGGGTGGTAGTTTGTAACATCCCAAAATTCTAAATTTTGGAATGTTATAAATAAATAGATAGATTTGACTGATTGTTTGATTGATTGTCTGAAAGTGAGATTCGAATTCTTTTTGAAAGTAAAATGAGAGGGAATAAAAGGACTTTCCCAAACTTTCATATTGGTTTTCTGATCTTCGTGAATTCAAATTCTTTTCAACACAAAACCTCGGAGAGAAGATGACATGACTTCTTCCATTTATTTAAATGACAAGGGGTGTTGAGAATATTTGAATTTCATTTGGAAATATTCCAATTCTGAAACTTTATGCGACTCAATGATTTTCACGAGAGAAGATAAAATGACTTCTTCAAATTATATGAAATATGAGTTGGGAGTTTCAAAGAATTAAATTCAAAACCCCTTTGAATTTATTTTCAATTTGGAATAGATCATCATGCATATTTTATTTTCTTGCATTTTGGTCGATCCTAGAAATTTCACGCAACTCAAGGACCCTTGGAGAGAGTTGGAGATTTCGTTATTTTCATATTTGAGAGTTTTCTCGAATTGAAAAGAGGATCATTTGATTTATTTATTTTATCTTCAATAATTTTTCCGTTATCAAAAATATAAGAGAGGGAATAATATGACTTTCCCAAATTTAGGAAAATGAAGATTTAATAAATAGATCAAATTTTGTTTTCCGGTGTTTATTCGCATTTTATTTGGATAGGAAAAAAATGCGTGTTTTCAAAAATTGCTTTTTAGGTCCCGAGTAAAGTTCTTTTTGTTCAGCTCATTTTTAGGAGTCGGAGAAAATTTACTTTATTAATTTTGGAGTTCGTTTAGATTTTCTTTTATTTATTTTTCTACGCGCGAGACCGTTTAAAAAAAAAGAAATCCGCAGCGCCTTGGGCCAAAGGCCCAAGCCACTAGCCGCCGGCCGGCCAAGAGGCCATAGCGCGCGTGCACCAGGGAGCCGCCGTTTCCTTTCTTTTGCCTAGTCCTAGTAGGACTCTTGTCCTATGTTCGTTTATTCCGTATCTATTTCTAGATCTTTTCCTCTTGTTTCCTAATCCTAATCTATTTCTTGTCCCCTACCCCAAGCAAAACCCTCCCCTCCCCAATATAAATACCCAAGCACCCCCCCCCTCTAAACACATCAAACCAACACCTCTCCTCTCCTCTCCGCCACCCCACGCCGCGCCGCC
>NW_025232353.1:0-1439 GCF_018294505.1 Triticum aestivum | reverse complement strand
TCGTTCTTTCTTTGCAACCGGAGTTCTTAAGTTGAACTTTCTGGTTCGTTTTCTTGTTCGATTTTTCCCTGTGCATTAGATGAGTACTTATTGTGTGGTTACTATTGCTTGCCTACGATAGATCGACCGGAGTGTGACGAGTAGATCTATCACGAGTTTTGAGTGCGAATCATCTTCATCAACATTGCAGGCAAGTTCACACTTTGATCATATCTTTCCTACTACCCAGTTTTATTGCATTAGATCAAACCCTCAAACACTTGCATTGTTAGGATCTAATTAAATTGTGGGATGGGAAGTAGAATTGAGGTAGTACCTATTGCCTGTTACTTATGAAACCTTGGGAGTTACTTCTACGTTTGCTTATTATGCTATGCTATGCTAGTAGACGTGGATTGGGTGAGTGATATCCATGACAGATGTGAGATTGATAATTTTAATGGTTTATCTAAGGTGGCAACTTAAACACACATCTGGGTGGATTGAGGCACCTGATGTCTATCAGGACTTGCCTGTCTTTTTTTGGACCGCCACCCAGGCTCAAAGGGATCATAAGATATTTCAACCTGGAAACTTCCGTGTGCAGCCACATGCTACTATGGGCTCTAGCATAGTTGACTAAGTTGTGCGAACTCTTACGGGGTGGACTAGCAGATGTAGGGGATGTAGGTGTACCGGTCTACCCCACATGTAAGGTGCTAGTGCTTCTGAAAGACTATGTCTCGGTCATCCGTTTCTCAAACACCATGCAGTGCGAGAAAACAAACGGAGGCGATCGAGTCATGTGGGGAAAAGTGCGCAAACCTCTGCAGAGTAACCAACTAATCATGATTAGCCGTGTCCCCGGTTATGGACAACTTGAGTATCTAGTACTTGAATATCGAGTGAATCTCAACATGTTACTTCTAATTAATGTTGTTGGGTTTTTAATGAGTACTTCTAATTGGGATTGAGGATGCTGTCAACCATTCTCAATGTTTAACAACCACCATGATAGTTAAATAAATTTTATTCCTTTGTAGTAGGGAAAAATTGGCTTTACGCAAAAACCTTATAACCATAGAGCTTTTCCCACCAGCCATATATGCATATAGTGATAGCCATTGTTCATTATTCTCTATGGTGTGAATTTGCCAGTACATTCAATGTACTGACCCGTTTTCGGGCTGCAACTTTTCATGTTGCAGACTTTTCAGACGACGAGTAAGTGGTACGTTAGGGTTACGATTTCCTATACTCAACTTTGCCGTTGGTGTTGATGGGAATCCACAACCTTGTTGCTTCCGCTATATTTTGGATTGAGGTAATAGTATTTACGTTACTTTATACATGTGATTTACCTCTGTTATAAATCCTTCGAGTACTGTGTGTGTCAGCATACTGATCCAGGGATGACACATAAGCACAGAGACTTGATCCATTCGGGTCGGGTCGCTACA
>NW_025232352.1:0-9873 GCF_018294505.1 Triticum aestivum | reverse complement strand
ATGAGCTACTCACTACTTTGATCACACCACCTATTTTAGAGGACTACGTTGATAATTTGACTTTGCCATGTGATCAAACAACTGAAATACCAACAATTTTGAGTGCACCCATTGAATTAACTATTGATGCAAAAGAACCAATGTTTAATCATTTTGATATGACCTCTAATCTTGGTGATGATTCTGTGTTGAATGACTTATTGCATGTTTGCTTATTTAAGCATGTTGTAGCATGTAAATTTGATGCAAGTAAGGTTTATTCACCAATGTTGGGATGGTTTAATGATGAACATTGTCAATCTTTTGAAATGAATAAGAGCTTCACTTATATGTGCAAACTGAGTTGCAATATTTTCATGCCTTCTACTTCTTGTGCTAATTTTTTGGCTTTAGATTTTATGAACTATGCAAGTTACTCATCTATTCATGTGTCATATATGCAAAAATCAAGGGAAGTAAAAATGGATGACATATACATATACAACATGTACACCTTGTTTTTTTTGTTAGCCACATTTCAGATTAAGCAACGCCGAGGACGGCTTTATTTTCAAGAAGGGGAGGATGATGAGGACATGACTACCTTGGATATGACCAAAAATATTGCATATAAGCATATTTGTCAGGTGATTTGTAGTGCAAACTATTCAATAATCTATTTATGTTATCCAGAACAAAAATACTTCACACACTTTTGTGTTTTGTCTAATTGCAGGTGTATGGGACATTTGTACAATCCACATATGAAGATAAGGAAGAAAGAGATGTTTATTTGCTGTCCAAAAAGTTCTCTCACGTCACTTTTGGCCCAAGAGAAGATAGAGTCCAAGTCTCTCACATTCTGGATTCAGATTCGGACTGCACAGACACACCTGACTCAAAACGCACACAAGTTTCTCATACGGACTCCGAATTGGGTGATTCTTTTTTTGTCGGAAACTAGATTTCGTGCACTTTCCAACCCAATTGGAATCACCTTCAAATTCGTCCGGAGCGTTGAGTTGTGGACGAAACAATCTGATGCTGCAGCAGAATCCGAGTCAAACTACAAGTCCAAAGGTGTTACATCACCTCCACTTGGGCCCATTGGCCTTGTACGACCTAGATTTAGTTTTAGGCTGCCTTGGGACGTCCTCCCACCTCCTTGGCCGCCACCCCTTGCTCCTATATAAGTAGATCCATCTAGTAGCTTTTCCTTGGGATTTGTTTAGTTAAAAGTTAGCCAACGCAACTTCGTGTACTTCGTTTGTGTCCAACGACCAGACCAAGACCGCTTTTGGATCCCCACCTTTATCAATACTTCATATAAATTTGCAATATTCAGATTGCTTTTATCATATTCTTGCTCGTTCTTCGATTGCTTGCAGGAATAGACCTTCGTGGTCAGGTTGATCGTGCACCGGCGTGGTCAATAACCTCTGGAGATTGGTTTAGCGATTGCTAAGGCGCAACGTCGTGCACGTTTGTAGTCGGATCGTCAAAGTCGTCTCCACCAAATCGATAGTTACCATCTCATCGAAAGATCGGGACACCCTCGCCTCTATCAGGTTTACTTCGATGATATCCTTGTGTTTAGCAAAACCATGAAAGAGCATCTTGATCATGTTAGGGCTGTTTTACAAACTCTTCACAAGGAAAGTCTTTATGCCAACATGAAAAAGTGCACATTTGGTGTTGACAAAGTGGTTTTCTTGGGTTTCGTTGTTTCTTCCAAGGGTGTCCATGTTGATGAAACTAAAACTGAAGCAATTAAAACTTGGCCCGAACCCACCAATTTACAATAAGTGCGAAGTTTCCTTGGTCTTGCAGGTTTTTATCGTCGCTTTGTCAAAAACTTTAGCACTATTGCCGCCCCTTTACATGCTTTGAGTAAGAAGAATACTCCTTTTGTTTGGGGAACTTTGCAATCAACCGCTTTTGACGAGCTCAAGTCTTTGCTTACTCATGCTCCGGTTCTTGCTTTGCCTAACTTTGACAAAACTTTTGAGGTTCATTGTGATGCAAGTGGTACCGGAATTGGCGGAGTTTTATTGCAAGAAAAACGAGCCATTGCATATTTTAGTGAAAAACTCTCTGGTGCTCAACTTAACTATCCCACATATGACAAAGAATTGTATGCTTTAGTACTTGTACTACATGTTTGGGAACATTATCTTAGACCTCATGAGTTTGTCATCCATACCGATCATGAAACGCTTAAGTACTTAAAAGGTAAAACTAAGTTGAACAAGCGACATGCCAAATGGAGTGAATTTATTGAATCTTTCCCATATGTGATCAAGTTTAAGGGTAAGGAAAATGTAGTTGCCGATGCACTTTCACGCATATGCACGCTTCTCACTAAACTTGAGTTGAATGTTATCGGCTTTGAGCACATAAAGGACTTGTATGCTAATGATCCATCTTTTGCACCTCATTATGCTAAATGTTTGACGCATACATCTTGGGAACAATATTACATCAAGGATGGTTATCTAATGAGAGCTAACAAACTATGCATTCCCGAGTCTTCTCTTCGTTTGCTACTTTTCCAAGAGGCTCATGGAGGTGGACTCATGGGACACTTTGGATGCGACAAGACTTTCGCCACGCTCTCCAAGAACTACTTTTGGCCCAAGATGTTTCGCGACGTCTCATGCTTCACCACCCGATGCTCTACATGTCGCAAAGCTAAGTCTAAAGCTCAATCTCATGGTCTTTACATGCCTCTTCCTATTCCTTATCAACCATGGGAAGACATTAGTATGGATTTTGTACTTGGTTTGCCTAGAACTCAAAATGGAAAGGATTCCGTGTTTGTCGTTGTGGACCGATTTTCTAAGATGGCACATTTCATTCCTTGCAACAAGATAGACGATGCTTCACATGTTGCAAATCTCTTTTGTAGGGAAATCTTGCGCCTCCATGGAGTACCTAAGACAATCGTCTCCGACCGCGACGTCAAGTTCTTGAGCTACTTTTGGAAGACTCTATGCGCCAAGCTCGGAATCAAGCTCTTGTCTCATCCGCATACCATGCTCAAACCGACGGCCAAACGGAGGTGACGAACCGGACACTATCCACTCTACTTCGCGTGTTGATCAAGAAGAACATCAAGGAGTGGGAGGCGTGTCTACCCATCGCCGAGTACACCTACAACCGTGCAAGACATTCGACTACTGGCAAGTCCCTCTTCGAGGTCGTCTACGGCTTCAACCCGTTGTCCCCATTGGACATTCTACCTCTCCCTCTACAAGAGCGCACCAACATGGATGCGAGTGCACGAGCAAGCTACATGAAGAAGATGCATGAAGATACAAGGCACACCATCGAGCGCCAAGTACAACGACTAACGTCCAAGCTCAACATCAACAAGCAACACATGATATTCAACATTGGAGACCTAGTGTGGCTACACCTTCGCAAGGACCGCTTCCCCAACGAACGCAAGTCCAAGCTTCTCCCTCGAGCCGACGGACCCTTCAAGGTGCTCGCACGCTACAACAACAACGCTTACAAGATCGACCTCCCACGCGACAAGTACAACGTGAGCGACATCTTCAGCGTCTCCGATCTCTCCCCGTACCATGGTGATGAGGATTTCGATCCGAGGTTGGATCTTTCACAAGGGGGGGGAGATGATGCAGAGCATCCCTTGGTCATCCCCTTGGACCTACCATCGCCTCACCAAGCCTCAAGAGGACCCATGACTAGAGCACGTGCTAGAGCTCTCAAAACCGAGGTGACTTCTCTCCTAAGTGATATCTCATATGATCCTCTCGAGACATGGCTACTACCTAAGTTTGATATACTATGCATGATTAGGTGTCAAGAAGAACCTCCCAAGGATGCATGTGAGGACGGACAAGCTGCCCACTCCGCGGATGAAGAGAACCAACTGACACGGACAAGATCACCTTCCAGGCCCCGAACATCCGGCCCAGGCCCCGGACATCCGGCCCCTGGAGCTTCTCCATCAGCAACACCCAAGTTTGTCAAGTCTGCAGGGCCCGGACATCCGGCCTCAGCCCGGAAATCCGGCCAAAGCCCCGGAAATCCGGCGCCTCGCACCAGGAACCACAGAAACCTGCACCTCCAGCCCGGACATCCAGCGTCTCGGCCCGGACATCCGGCCCGACGCCCGGACATCCGGCTCCGCCTGTGTGTGAACAGTGAAGGGCCGAAGCCCATGTACCTCTTCGCCCCCTAGACTATATATACTCCTTTCCCTTCCTCTTTCTAGGTTTAGCATTGGATTAGCTCATTTTGTGTGAGAGCCTTTGCTCATCCACTTGGATACTTCTCCTCTGAGTTCACGGCCTCTTCGGAGAAGATCCCCAAGCGGATTCAAGACCCCTTTTTAGGGAAGAACATCAAGGCCTCCTCTCGGAGAAGAACGGTTCTGTTGTATCCTTTCCTTTGTTGATCTTGAACCTTGTGCTACCTTATGTGTGTGATGATCTAGCACTCGTGTGATTGATTCTATGTCGGTATAGTGTTTCTCTCTCGTTTTCCCTGTGTTCCCCTTTGTGATTTCCGCGCGTTCCTCATGTTCTCCCGTAGGATCCCCTCCAAACGTGAAAGATCGACGTTCTAGGGTTCCACCCTACATCACTTGTTCTTCTTGTTGTTGTTGTTGAAGACGTTGAGCCTCGGCGTCTTGTTTCTCTTGGTGTAGATGTGCTCGTTCTTCTTCTTCTTGACGACGAAGACGTTGTCATTCTTGAGCTTGAGCAAAAACGACTTGATTTGCTTGAGGACGAGGGACTTGTTCATCGACTTGCTCTTGGGAATGTTTGTCGTGTAGTGGATCTCGAGATGCATGACGGTCTTGACGCGCGGCTCGTCGAAGTATGGTCGATGACGGTGTACTTGAGCCAGAGGAGGTGTCGTCGGAGTGTCGACTTGAATGGCTCCGTCTTGAGTAGTAAGAAGTTGAAGGATGCCAGTTGACCAACAAATCTCGGATCTCGTCCATTCTTGCATCGTTCTCTTGCTTGTGCGCGTCGAGCTTGTTGTCGAAGTATTCGCATGTTCGTTGCTCGGAGAGTCGTAAGTCGGTGGCGAGGTTGTCGATGCGGTCGTTAATGGCTTGTTGCTCTTGATGTAGAGCTCGTTGTGCACCAAAGACGTGGCTCTTGGTGACGAAGGATGACATGTCGTCGTCTTGCTCGATGAAGAGTGGGTTGGTAGAGGAGCTTGGCCTATCCATCATAAGAAAGTTGTGGTGAGAAGGAAAATGAGAGAACAAAACCAAAGTTACCTTTTCCGAAGATTATGGATGTAACAAGTAAGATCCCATGTGATGTTATAATAGGGGAATTGGTACCGGGAATTGTTTCTCACACCTACAAGTAAATGGTCTATGGAGGAGCTTGGTTAGGAAAGACACAAATAATTCAAGCAAATGTTGATGAGGACATGACTACCTTGGATACGACCAAAAATATTGCATAAATGCATATTTGTCAGGTGATTTCTAATGCAAGCTATTCAATAATCTATTTATGTTATCCAGAACCAAAATACTTCACACACTTTTGTGTTTTGTTTAATTGCAGGTGTATGGGACATTTGTATAATCCACATATGAAGATAAGGGAAAAGGAGAAGTTTAGGTTGTGTTCAAAAAGTCCTGTCACGTCACTTTTGGGCCAAGAGAAGATAGAGTCCAAGTCTCTCACGTTCTGGATTCAGATTCGGACTGCACAGACATACCTGACTCAAAACGCCAACAACTTTTTCATAAGGACTCCGAATTGGGTGATTCTTTTTTTGTTGGAAACTAGATTTCGTGCTCTTTCCAACCCAATTGGATTCACCTTCAAATTCGTCCGGAGCGTTGAGTTACGGACGAAACAATCTGACGTTGCAGCAGAATCCGAGTCAAACTACAAGCCCAAAGGTGTTGCATCACCTCCACTTGGGCCCATGAGCCTTGTACGACCTAGGGTTAGTTTTAGGCTGCCTTGGGATGTCCTCCCACCTCCTTGGCCGCCACCCCTTGCTCCTATATAAGTAGATCCATCTAGTAGCTTTTTCCTTGGGATTTGTTTAGTTAAAAGTTAGCCATTGCAACTTCGTGTACTTCGTTTGTGTCGAACGACCAGACCAAGACCGCTTCCGGATCCCCACCATTATCAATACTTCATATATATTTGCGATATTCAGATTGCTTTATCATATTCTTGCTCGTTCTTCGATTACTTGCAGGAATAGACCTTCGTGGTCAGGCTGACCGTGCTTCCAGCATCGTCAGTAACCTCAGGAGATTGGTTTAGCGGTTGCTAAGGCGCAATGTCGTGCACGTTT
Organism: Triticum aestivum; assembly: GCF_018294505.1. Classification (NCBI taxonomy): domain Eukaryota; kingdom Viridiplantae; phylum Streptophyta; class Magnoliopsida; order Poales; family Poaceae; genus Triticum; species Triticum aestivum. Next base: position 3,582 of record NW_025232352.1, on the reverse strand, counting down.
GTAGTTGGATCGCCAAAGTCGTCTCCACCAAATCGATAGTTATCATCTCATCGAAAGAACGGGACCCTCGCCTCTATCAAGTGGTATTAGTTTTCAGGTTGCTCGGTGAGAATTTCCAGTTTTCCTAGATTAGATTTATTTTCTTACCTATTGTCCAAGAAAAATCCACAAAAAAGAGTTAGATCTATTCATCCTTTGTCCAAGCCAGTCTGAGCCTTTGCAATTTTCTTTTCATTACTTGCATAGTTGAATTATCGGTTGCATCGTCGTGTCGAGTTGCTGGTCTTAGTGTCTAGGTCGTTTAGAGTTTCGAGTTCTGTTCACATTAGTCACGTCGCCGCTGCATCATTATCCCTTCCGCTGTCCACCAGCCATCCATCAATTTCCTCCACGTGCTACCCACCGTTCATTGTCATAATCATAGTTGAGATCATTCCCATCTTCGCTTGATCCAATCTACATCTTATCTAGTTTGTTTTGGAAAGAGGGAGAGAGAAAAAAAAGATAGAGAAAAAAACGAGGGAAAAAAAGTAAAAAAAAGTCAGAGAAAAAAAAGAAAGGAAAAGAAAAAAAGTGTGAGAAAAAAAAGAGAGGAGAAAAAAAACAAAATTCGGATCTATTTAGACTCAATCTCGTAGTTGAATTCGGATTGGAATCTGTTTTGTGCACTGTTCAGTAAAACAGGCATAACTTCCTCATATGAAGTCTGTTTTGGCTCCGCGAGTACTCAAATGAAAGCTAGCGACGAGCCGCATCTAAATAGTTGCAGAAGCTAGTTCAGTATTTGGCACCTCAACATCAGCTTCTAAATAGGTCTACTTCTATTGTGATCTTCACTTATATCTTGCTGTCCAAAGCTACTTCATATCCTTTATTGATGCTAGTTGTGCTACGACGTGACCTCATTAGTGTTCTAGGCTCGCGTCTCTAGTTTGGTCTAGCCTAGGACCAGCACAGTACCGTCGTTGAGCGTTTATTCAACATTGCATCTCTGAATTGATTATTGCTAATCTTTTGCTACCATATATAGCCAACCCAGCTCCACATATTTCTACACCGTGTATACGTACGTTCCCCTGGCAATCGTTTTACACAATCTTCGGAGTTATTTGACACCGCTGGTTGCCTGTCACCACCTGCCGCATGGTAAGAACTTGTAAGATATTGATATTTGCTTTACTGTGAGCACTTTACAACCACATCCTAGTAGTTCATAGGAACAATATTCTCGAATTTTGGTTCTTGTTTCTACTAATCATGACAGGTTCCAGAGATAGAAGTTCTTGGATGACGGACACATCTTCACCATCACGAGAGTTGGGACAACACACACAAGCACATGGTCAGGTTATCTCTTTACCATCATTTGAGGGTAGATTTAATCCTGCTATTTATCTAGCTTGGGAGCTTGAAGTAGAACAAGTTTTTAGTCACCATGATTTTTCTGAACTTGAGAGAGTACGAGCTACCATTAGAGTATTTACTGGTTTTGCTTCTGTTTGGTGGAGTGTACATTGTAAGAAAAACATTGATAACCAACCCACAACTTGGAAAGTTTTGAAAGCTGTAATGAGACAACAATTTTTTCCTCCTTATTATCGTCGTGAATTGCTTCGCAAATTTGAACAATTTAAACAAGGCAACAACACTGTTCATGCTTACTACCAAGAGTTCAAATCTTATATGCATCATTGTGACATAGAAGAATCTGAGAATGATACAATGAATAGATTTTTTGGTGGTTTGAACCATGATATTCAGGCAAGATTTCAGTATATTCCTCGTTGCATTACTGGTATGTATGTCCGTGCTTGTACCTTTGAGAGACAGATACAGGAGGATGCATTAGGTGACTACAACAACTACTATTCCAGTTCATGCTCACCACCGCCGGTGGGTTCCTCCATCATTGCACCTCGGATTATGAGCGCGGCATCATCTCAAGGGTATGGTACATTGTCAACGTTCGTACATACATCAGCTACATCTTTGCCACAAGGTAACAGTAAAGGTATTGATGATATAACTTCACATGAGAATGATGCATGCCTAGTTAACTTGAATGTGTCATGTATTGAGTTACCTGTTGATTTGAGCACACAACCTATTTTAGAGAATCTTGTTACTGTCATGAATGCATCATGTGATCAAACAACTGAAATATCAACAATTTTGAGTGCACCCATTGAATTAACTGTTGATGCAAAAGAACTAATGTTTAATAATTTTGATATGGCCTCCAATCTTGGTGGTGATTCTGTGCCCAATGACTTATTGCATGTTTGCTTATTTAAGCATGTTGTAGCATGTAAATTTGATGCAAGTAAGGTTTATTCACCAAAGTTGGGATGGTTTAAGGATGAACATTGCGAATTTTTTGAAATGAATAAGAGCTTCACTTATATGTGCAAACTGAGTTCTAATATTTTCATGCCTTCTACTTCTTGTGATAATTTTTTGGCTTTAGTTTTTACGAACTATGAAAGTTACTCATGTATACATGTGTCATACGTGCAAAAATGAAGGGAAGTTAAACTGGATGACATATACATATACAACATGTACACCTTGTCTCTTTTGTTAGCCACATTTCAGATTAAGCAACGCCGAGGACGGCTTTGTTTTAAAAAAGGGGAGGATGATGAGGACATGACTACCTTGGATACGACCAAAAATATTGCATATATGCATATTTATCAGGTGATTTCTAATGCAAGCTATTCAATAATCTATTTATGTTATCCAGAACAAAAATACTTCACACACTTTTGTGTTTTGTCTAATTGCAGGTGTATGGGACATTTGTATAATCCACATATGAAGATAAGGGAAAAGGAGAAGTTTAGGTTGTGTTCAAAAAGTCCTGTCACGTCACTTTTGGGCCAAGAGAAGATAGAGTCCAAGTCTCTCACGTTCTGGATTCAGATTCGGACTGCACAGACATACCTGACTCAAAACGCCAACAACTTTTTCATACGGACTCCGAATTGGGTGATTCTTTTTTTGTTGGAAACTAGATTTCGTGCTCTTTCCAACCCAATTGGATTCACCTTCAAATTCGTCCGGAGCATTGAGTTACAGACGAAACAATCTGACGTTGCAGCAGAATCCGAGTCAAACTACAAGCCCAAAGGTGTTGCATCACCTCCACTTGGGCCCATGAGCCTTGTACGACCTAGATTTAGTTTTAGGCTGCCTTGGGACATCCTCCCACCTCCTTGGCCGCCACCCCTTGCTCCTATATAAGTAGATCCATCTAGTAGCTTTTTCCTTGGGATTTGTTTAGTTAAAAGTTAGCCATTGCAACTTCGTGTACTTCGTTTGTGTCCAACGACCAGACCAAGACCGCTTCCGGATCCCCACCATTATCAATACTTCATATATATTTGCGATATTCAGATTGCTTTATCATATTCTTGCTCGTTCTTCGATTGCTTGCAGGAATAGACCTTCGTGGTCAGGCTGACCGTGCTTCCAGCATCGTCAGTAACCTCAGGAGATTGGTTTAGCGGTTGCTAAGGCGCAACGTCGTGCACGTTTGTAGTCGGATCGTCAAAGTCGTCTCCACCAAATCGATAGTTA
>NW_025232351.1:0-9873 GCF_018294505.1 Triticum aestivum | reverse complement strand
CCTCAACCAAGATCCATGAAGATCCACTGGTCTTCAGTTCAAAATTTTCAAACTATACTTGCTGCAAGTTTGGACCAGTTTTGCCAAATTTGATGAAATTCATTCAAATCCATCTCCAAAAATTCTGAGAAAAATCAGGCAGCCTCTGGGTGCATTGAGAGGTTACCTCACCAAGTCCCAGCTCCAGGAAAATTTTTCTGCTTGCCAAGTCATTTCATCGGGCACCTACTGGACACTGTTGCTGTCATGTTCAGTTAAGTTCAGAGAACAGTTTCAGTGCACTGTCGTTTTCTTCAGTGTCCGTAGTCGATCTCGCCAGTGCCTCGGTGTCGCCGTGTTTCCTGTCCCCTCCCCCTTGTCCTCTGCACCGCACGAGCGCCTGGATGCTTCGGGCGTCGGCGACGAGCTGAAGGAGGTGCGCCGCCCCGTGACCGACGCCAGCGGCGGCTTTGCGGCCGCCAGAGAGAGGCAGAGCGCAGACGGCGCCACCCAGCGCCGCCCAAGCCACCGGAGATCGCCGCGTGGTCTTCCACTCCCCAATGCGCGCTTCCACCCTCGTCGTGAACCGCTGGGCGCGGAGCGCGCTATCTGCCGCCGTCGTGCCCGTGCGGCCACCCCACCGTGGACCGGCGCCGTTACGCCAAGACCGACCAGGATTAGCAGGGGAACGGCACCAGTACACCACGCTGATGCTGCCTAGCCACCTAAACTCCTTACCAATCCACTGCCTCGCTGTAATTGCTCGCCGGAGATTCCCCGTTCACGGCCACCCCCTCGAGCCGCCTATAAATAGAGGCCCCAAGCTCCAGCTAGTACCCACACCACCTCTACACTCCACCAAGACCCTGCCTAGCCACTGGAAGAGCCCCGAGGGAGTCTCCTTCCTCGACTCCGGCCGCCGCGACCCGCCATGGGATCCAGCTCGATTCGCTCCCGTGCGTGCACCTCTGCCTCCCATCTCTTGCCAGTAGCTCTCTAGTGCATCCCTCCTTCTGACCCGCGCTTCAATTCGAAGTTTGCAGCACCCCACCGGAGTTCTCCACCATCACCCGAGCCGCCGTCCGCCGGGGAAAGTGTCGCCGTCGACGTGGTGCTCTCCGTCGCCCAAGTCCACCACCCACCGACACGGAAGGACACGCTGAAGCTCTTGGTACACTCCGATCTCCCTGTCTCGTCGTGGTTCGACGCCGGCGACCACCGCAGTCTTCGGGCGCCGGCGAACTTTTTAAATCTGACATGTGGACCCCCCTGTCAGCCTCTATTTCCTTCTCCCTTGAAACATTTTCTGTTGGCGCCTTCGGGCAAATACGTTTTCCCCTTTGAGCTGGCGCGTTTCTTTCCGAAGCGTTTTTTGTTTTCTCAGTTAAGCCCCTGGAACTTCTCTGTTTCATTACAGATGAGTCCCTGGACAGAAACCCTTATAACTTTTTAATAAAAAGTGATTTTTGAGTGATTCTTTTTCTCACAATCTTATAATTTTATCTAGTTTTTTATGGGATTTATTTGGAAAATTTTTGGAACAACTTTTATGCACGCGTTGGTTTTCACGTTAGTATGCATTTTTCGCTATACCGTAGGTTCCGGAAGAGGTGACGGAGCTGCGAACTTCGCCGAGCTAGACTCCGACTTCTCCGAACCAGGCAAGCATGTTTGAACCTTTGATATGATAGGTGTTTTGCATGTTTGCGTGAAAGGTTGTGCGTGGCATGTGAGTACCGGTGGGTATCTCGTTGCTTGTGAGGCAACTACCTGTGTGTTCCAAAGTTGCGATGATCTCTGATGAGAGATGGCCTAATCATGTGGTGACATGAAGGGCAGCAAGGTGGTACTGTTGTAGCATGCCAGCCTTGCATCATCCGACAATCCCCGATGTTAACGTGGACGGAGTCACGCTATCGTTCTTCCCCCTTCCGTGCTACCACTTGTTTTCTGCCAGAATGCGGTTTAGTAAGTTGGTAACCTCTTTCCGTGTACACACCAAACAGAGAGGCCGGGATGATGGTTCCGTGGCCCTAGATTAAAGCCAGTCATCCGATCAGGGGGCATGGGTGTTTCCGGTTGGGACTGAGAGGGGGGCACCCCTTAGAGCGCGCGTATAGAAATTTTGATCCCATGCTACGCGAGGTTGTAGCCTCCCCGTCTCAAGGTTTTTTTTGAACGTTACCGAGGGTGATTCCTGGCTTCGGAATGTTGAATGGGTGTGTACTGGTTAGATGTGTTTCTTCCTAAACACCGTAACGGAACTAGTCCCCGTGACTACTGAAATCCGTTGGCTGTGGTTAAAGTACAAACTCTGCAGAGTCAAATCCTTCCGAGTCATCGTATCCGAGGTCAAGTATCGTGATCAGCGTATCCATGTCTATGTCGTAGTCTCGTGGTATATTCTTCTTTCCAGTAAGCGAGCATGAGTAGTAAACTTAGCTGAACATTATTCCTGTGGATGGACTAACCCTGTTGTTTATCTCATGTCTGATTACTCTCTTGATATGGTTTAAGATTCATGAGCTACTAAGTTATGAATATAAGCCCTTTATGTGATGTCGCTCAGACGTCCGACTGTGGCATGTTTGTCTCTTACTTTCAATATAAGCCCTTTATGTGATGTCGCTCAGACGTCCGACTGTGGCACGCATTGTCTTTCTTTTTCTGTTATAAGCCCTTTATGTGGTGTCGCCCCGACGCCCGACTGAGGCATTATTATTCTTGCAGTTTCCTCTCGAGGAGTCATTCAGACCCTCGTTTGGCACCGATATTATTATTCTTGCAGCTTCCTCTCGAGGAGTCATTCAGACCCTCGTTTGGCACCCAGTATTTATTTTGGGATTTCGGGAGGACTACCGCCCGACTTCTCTGTTATTTTCCCATGCACCATTATCTCTATGTCTGAACGCACTTGTTAATATATTCATATGCTTCATGTTTACATTTGTTATATCTTATGTCCGAACTGTCTTGCGAGTACTTTCATAGTACTCACCTGGCTTGCTGATTTGGCCAGATGTTGACGAAGGCGATCTCTTGGATGAAGAGTTTGATAGTGCGTCCGACGCCTAGAGGAGTCCCAGTCAGTCCTGTGCGATCCCGGATATTGGTCACTTGTATTATATACGCTTCCGCCACCCGCAATAAGTCTTCTCGAGCCTCACTCCGACGCTCGAAGAGCTGTAGTTTTCAGGAGTCATATCACCCACTTCGCGGTGATATTTCCACCACCGTTGTTATCGTGAGTTAGTAGTCATGCCACCCTATCTGCCGTTATGTTTTATCGGCGTTCATGTAATAAATTGTTGAGCAGTCTCCGCTCAACCTTGTATTATATTCAGTACTCCTGGTATTTTTCTTCTGTGACCAAGATATTGTCTACCAGTGAGAAGGAATTCTTCTTTACTGGTCCGTAAAAGGGATTGGTCTCTCAATAAATATTTTATTTAAAAACCGGTCGTGACAAGCTTGGTATCAGAGCCAGGCTGACTGTAGGAAGCCACTTGGTGCGATCGCTAATCGGTTATTAGCGTCTTTTGTGCTTTTTCAGCATTTTGCAATTGTAGCTATTTTCTGTTGGTCATCATAAATTTATGACATGACTACTCAGAATTTTTGCCTACTTTTGTAGATGGCTGGCAGCAACTGTGAGACTCGAGTGTTCACGAACGTGCCCGAGGGGTTTGTCAAACTCCTTGTCTCCATCACCAAGCTCGCGATCGGGCCAGCGACTCGTCCGGAGTTCACGCTTTATCAGCACAAGCTCAGCGACGACGTGTCTATGCACCAAGCCGTGGTGCAATTCAAGGGAGGACGTTCTGCATCTCGCCAGTTCCGTTTTGTGGGAAGGGCCATGCCTACGGGGAGGCATGCCATGCAGATGGCTGCCCGTGAGGCGATAGCTCGTCTTCGGGACATCCTTCCGATGATGAAGACTCGTCGCTACCGCTACCTCCCATGCCATGTGCCATATACTTGTCACTATGCATTCGCCTGCCATCGGGGAGAGCGAGATGAAGCCATCGAGATGGTCGTGGAGTACCTCAAGGCTCTGGAGGTGTCTTTCGACAACCTCGTGGACGATCTTGTGGCTGCCCGCATGGACTTAGTCCGGGGCGGTCCTGCCTGCAGGAAGGAGCTTCTCCACACGGCACCGCCTCTGACATTCGTCTCGTCTTCAGCCTCTTATGCACCGGCCATTTTGGCCACTGCTCGCCGTCTGCCTACCACTGAGGAGTTCGACCGAGTCATCGCTCCTACTCCAGTCAGAGCTGCACCGCCTGCCACACCCGCACTACCGCCTGTCTCTCCCGCGCCATCACCACAGCGCAGTGTTACGCGCCAGGAGCCAGCTAGAGAGGAGGTGGAGGTTGAATCTCCTGCACCGCTGAGTCTTGCCCTCGGCAAGGGAAAGGACATCGTCACCATCTCCGACTGAGTGCGCCGAGTAGCCGCGCGTTATGTCTGCTTGTATGATGTGTTTTATCTGTACGCTAGTTTGTATTAGTGTGTTCGCTGCTTTCCGGAGGAGTATGCTAGTCTAAATAACATGTCAGGATTGTTTACGCACATCCTGAGTGCTGTATCGTGTGTTTGCTTTTCGCGTGTAAGATTTGGGTTAAGCAGTTCGTCTTCATGAAAAAATCGTTTATGCTTTCTTGAAAAATCTTGAGGTCTTTTAAGTTCCTGCCTTTGCAAGATTTTCTTTGTGCCACACAGTTCTTCTCATGAGTTTTGCAAAATAATACCCCAGACTGGAAAAATGTCTCGTCCGTGGACTCGTTCCATGCCCAATCAGCCAGAAGAAGTTTATGGGACACAGACTAGCAACAATTTCACTCAGGGACAGTCCAGTCAGCAGGACAGCGAAGCAGCCTTGTCTCCAGTATGCCGTCTCTTCGAACAAAGCCAGCAACAGCACCAAGAGATGATGAATCACGTCATCAATATGGGAAACCACCGTGAACCCTATCAACCTCATTCCAAGTTATCTGAGTTACAGAAGACTCGCCCTTCAACGTTTGCTCACACCGATAGGCCGCTAGAAGCCGACGATTGGCTTCGTGACATCGAAAGGAAGCTGATTATTGCCCAGTGTTCAGATCATGAGAAGGTGCTTTATGCACCACACTACCTTACTGGAGCAGCTGCAGCATGGTGGGAAAACTTCCTACACATGCATCCCAGTGAACACAACATCACCTGGGAAGAATTCAAGGAAGGCTTTCGTGGGGCACACATCCCCAGGAGCATCATAAAAATCAAGAAGAGAGAATTTGACGATCTCAAGCAAAGAGGCATGTCAGTGACAGAATACAACGGTCAGTTTACCCAGCTATCTCGTTATGCCTACGACGAGCACATGACCGAGAACAAGAAGATGGAATAATTCCTGGACGGCCTGGCACCAGCACTAAAATGCCAACTGGTTGTACACACTTTCCCGGATTTTAAAACCCTGGTTGACAAGGCCATTACCTTGGAAAATGAGCGCCGTAGTCTGGAAGATCTCCGTAAGCGAAAGAGGGACAAGACGACTCTTGCTCGCAACAACCGAAGCAAGACTGAGGTTCCAAGGATAGAAGCAAGGAAATCCACGACTACTGATCTAAGGCCCGTCAGACAGTTTCATGCCAGGGGCAAGGAGTTCACGTACCGTCCAGGGGTCACCTGCTATGCTTGTGGTGAAGAAGGGCACTATGCTAAACAGTGCCCAAAACCGTGGAACTCGGCCCCCAAGCCGAACAATGGTGGAAACAATCCATCCCCCAAGCGCAACAATTTCAATCCCAACAACAACCACAGAAAGGGTCACCTGAACCATGTGACCAGGGAAGAAGCGCAGAATGCCCCAGACATCGTGCACGGTATGTTTCCTGTCAACACGGTACCTGCCACGGTTTTGTTTGATTCTGGAGCTTCCCATTTGTTCCTTTCGAAGAGTTTTGTTTTGCAACATGGTTTTCCGATACTTCCCTTGGAAAAATCTATGATCATCAAGTCCCCCGGAAATAAGCAAATCGCTCAGAGTTACTGCCAAGGAGTGATCATTGAATTCGAAGGACTACAGTTCCAAGCAAATCTCATCGTGTTGGAAAATAAAGGACTGGATGTCATTTTAGGGATGGACTGGTTAACCACCAACAAAGGATTCATTGACTGTTTCAATCGGACCGTGATTCTCACTCACCATCATGGCTAGACAATAAAGGTTACAGCTCAAGAAAGGCCACGGTCACGGCAACCAAAGCTGAACAAAGTGGACATTTCAGAACTGAGAAAAGTCCCAGTGGTATGCGAGTTTCCTGACGTATTTCCTGAAGAACTACCAGGCATGCCACCAGACCGAGAAATAGAATTCAGCATCGAACTAGCACCTGGCACCGCTCCCATCTATAAGAAACCTTATAGAATGGCACCCTCAGAATTGGTAGAGTTGAAGAAGCAGATAAAGGAATTATTGGACAAAGGCTTTATTCGAGCCAGCTCCTCACCATGGGGTTCGCCAGTTTTATTCGCCAAGAAAAAGGATGGGACACTGAGACTGTGTATAGACTATCGAGCTCTCAATATGGTCACCATCAAAAACAAATATCCGATGCCACGGATAAATGATTTGTTCGACCAGCTCGCACAAGCCAAGGTGTTCTCAAAAATTGATTTGAGATCGGGATATCACCAATTGAAAGTACGGACAGAAGATATCCCTAAAACAGCATTCACCTCCAGATACGGATTATATGAGTTCACAGTGATGCCTTTTGGACTAACGAACGCCCCCGCATATTTCGTCCACCTCATGAACAAAGTGTTTATGAAATTCATGGACAAATTTGTTGTGGTGTTCATTGACGATATTCTGGTATATTCAAGGACACCAGAAGAGCATGCTGAGCATCTCAGTATTGTTTTGGGAGAATTGAGGAAACATCAGTTGTATGCCAAATTTAGCAAGTGTGAATTTTGGCTAAGACAAGTTGGTTTCCTAGGCCATATATTGAACCAAGAAGGCGTGGCCGTAGACCCAGAAAAAGTCAAAGCCATACTTGACTGGAAGCCACCCGCCAACGTTACAGATGTGCGGAGTTTCCTGGGAATGGCCGGATATTACAGAAGATTTATTGAAGGATTCTCCACTGTGGCAAAACCAATGACACAATTGCTCAAGAAGGACAAGAAGTTTGTATGGACGGAAGCATGCGAGAAAAGCTTCCAAGAGCTCAAGAAGAAACTAACCACCGCACCGGTCTTAACTGTGCCAGACATACACAAGAGTTTTGAAGTGTATTGTGACGCATCTCGGAAGGGCCTCGGATGTGTGCTGATGCAGGATGGCAAAGTTGTCGCGTATGCTTCCAGGCAGATGCGAAAACATGAGGAAAATTATCCAACACATGACTTGGAGCTAGCAGCAGTCATACATGCACTCAAGGAGTGGAGGCACTTCCTGTTGGGAAATCGCTGTGAAATATATACGGACCATAAGAGCCTTAAATATATTTTCACTCAACCAGAGCTAAACTTACGCCAACGACGCTGGTTGGAATTGGTCAAGGACTATGATGTCGGTATTCACTACCATCCAGGGAAAGCAAATGTAGTGGCCGATGCCCTTAGTCGAAACCCCAGCCCGGACAATGACAGTCCACAAAACTTGAGGCCTGAGTTTCAGCAAGAGTTCGCCAGGCTCAACATGGTGTTAGTCTCGGAGGGCACCATATCAAATCTGGAGATACAACCCACCCTAGTGGAACAAATTAAGAAGGCTCAATAGGGACATCCCAGCATCGAAGGTATAAGAAAGAAAATGAACCTTGGTAAGGTTCCAGAGTTCGTCACAGACAGTGAAGGAATATTATGGTACGGAGACAGACTTTGCGTACCTAACATTGAGGAACTCAAGCAACAAATCCTAACCGAAAGCCACACCGCCCCATACTCGATCCATCCTAGAGGAACCAAAATGTACAAAGACATTCAGGAAAGATTTTGGTGGCACGGTATGAAAAGGGATATAGCAGCATTCATTGCTTGTTGCGATTCCTGTCAGCGCATTAAAGCTGAGCATCAAAAGCCAGCAGGGCTGCTGCAACCAAACAGGATACCTGAGTGGAAATGGGACGAAATAGGAATGGACTTCATCGTCGGACTACCACGATCACAACGCGGAAATGACGTCATATGGGTCATCACAGACCGGCTAACCAAGGTTGCTCATTTCATTCCCGTGAAGACTACCTACTCCACACAAAGACTGGCCAAACTTTATCTCTCCCGTATAGTTTGTTTGCATGGAGTCCCAAAGACTATAATATCCAACCGGGGCACACAATTTGTCTCCAAATTTTGGGATCACCTGCAACAGGCTATGGGCACGCAGCTAGCTTTCAGTACAGAGTACCACCCTCAGACTGATGGACAAACAGAACGTGTGAACCAAATCCTAGAGGACATGCTGAAAGCCTGTGTGCTCACCTATGGATCCAGTTGGGAAGAGAGTTTACCGTATGCCGAGTTTGCTTACAACAACAGTTACCAAACCAGCTTGCAAATGGCACCCTTTCAAGCATTGTACGGACGGAGGTGTCGTACCCCACTGAATTGGTCAGAAACAGGTGACAGCCGTATCTTCGGCCCAGACATGCTTAAAGAGGCCGAGGAGAAAGTTAAGCAGATCAGGGACAGACTCAAGACAGCACAGAGCCGACAAAAGAGCTACTTTGATCAAAAACATCGTGAGGTCAGCTTTGAACCCGGTGATTCCGTATACCTACGAGTGTCTCCTATGAGGGGCCTACAATGGTTCAAGATTAAGGGGAAGCTAGCCCCGAGATTTATTGGACCATTCTGTGTAATTGCACGAAGAGGCACAGTGGCCAACAAGCTAGAGTTACCCAAGGAGCTGTCAGACGTCCATGACGTATTCCACGTCTCACAATTGAGAAAATGTGTAAGTAACCCGGAGAAGCATGTATCTCATGAGAGCATTGATGTACAACCAGACCTCACCTACAGGGAAAGGCCAGTAAAGATATTGGAGGAGTCTGAACGGAGGACCCGTCAGAAAACGACAAAATTTTTCAGAGTGCAGTGGAGCAACCACACTGAGGATGAAGCTACATGGGAAAGGGAAGATTTTCTTCAGACAGAATATCCATATCTATTCGAGGATCAGCTAAAATCTCGAGGACGAGATTTTTCCTAAGGGGGTAGGTGTTGTGACACCCAAAATTTTATTTGGCCTTTTCAAAATTTTTATTTAACTTGAGGGAGGTGTTTTAAATTTTTCTTCAAAAGAACCCTCCCTTTCAAAATATATTTTTATGGCAAGGGTTTTATTTGGATTCACCCAAGACTTGATGTTGGTCTTGGAGGTTCTTTCTTTTTATTTGGACTCAAACCAAAAATGCTTGTCACTTGGGAAAAATGCCTTTTGAAAATTCCTTTGAAAATGCCCTATGGCTTTTGGAATGATTCTTTGCCCCTTTCAACAAATCTCTCATGCCATGACCTTAGTGAAAATCCACTCTCCTAAACCTTCCCTCATCTTTGGATCATGATTTGCATCAAATCCAGCAAGTTGAACCTCCCCATATATTTATTTTCCATTTAAATCTTATCAAAATAATTTCTGCCTTCTATTCTAGCCCTTGGAGATTTACAAAGGAGCTACCATTTCTGTTTTGATTTTTGCCCCCAAACCAATTTCCCTTCCTAGTCCTTTGAACCCTCAACCAAGATCCATGAAGATCCACTGGTCTTCAGTTCAAAATTTTCAAACTATACTTGCTGCAAGTTTGGACCAGTTTTGCCAAATTTGATGAAATTCATTCAAATCCCTCTCCAAAAATTCTGAGAAAAATCAGGCAGCCTCTGGGTGCATTGAGAGGT
>NW_025232350.1:0-9874 GCF_018294505.1 Triticum aestivum | reverse complement strand
GATCGAAGAGGCAAGGCCTCCTGCCTGGGACCTCCTAACTACTCCTGGTCGTCGTCAGCGGCCTGCACGTAGTAGTAGGCACCTCCAGTGCCGTGGGAGTCGTCGTCGACGGTGGCGTCTGGCTCCTGGACTCCAACATCTGGTTGCGACAACCAGATAGAAAGGAAAGGGGGAAAAAGAGGGAGAGAAGCAACCGTGAGTACTCATCCAAAGTACTCGCAAGCAAGGAGCTACACTACATATGCATGGGTATATGTGTAAAGGGGCATATCAGTGGACTGAACTGCAGAATGCCAGAATTAAAAGGGGGATAGCTAGTCCTGTCGAAGACTACGCTTCTGGTCATCTCCATCTTGCAGCATATAGAAGAGAATAGAGTGAAGTCCTCCAAGTAGCATCGCATAGCATAATCCTACCCGGCAATCCCCTCCTCGTCGCCCTGTTAGAGAGCGATCACCGGGTTGTATCTGGCACATGGAAGGGTGTATTTTATTCAGTATCCAGTTCTAGTTGTCATAAGCTCAAGGTACAACTCCGGGTCGTCCTTTTACCGAGGGACACGGCTATTCGAATAGATAAACTTCCCTGCAGGGGTGCACCACACAACTCAACACGCTCGATCCCAATTGGCCGGACACACTTTTCTGGGTCATGCCCGGCCTCGTAAGATCAACGCGTCGCAGCCCCACCTAAGCACAACAGAGCGGTCAGCACGCCGGTCTAATCCTAAGCGCACAGGGGCTGGGCCCATCGCCCTATGCACACCTGCACGTTGCGAACGCGGCCGCGAGCAGACCTAGCAACCCACACGATCACGGCGGTTACGTCAAAGCGGTCCAACACGGCGCGCGCCACTCAGTCGCTGACGTCACGAAGGCTTCGGCTGATACCACGACGCCGGGATACCCATAACTACTCCCGCGTAGATGGCTAGTGCGTATAGACCAAATGGCCAGACTCAGATCAAATACCAAGATCTCGTTAAGCGTGTTAAGTATCCGCGAACGCCGACCAGGGCCAGGCCCACCTCTTACCTAGGCGGTCTCAACCTGCCCTGTCGCTCCGCCACAAAGATCCACTTGCGGGTACTCCTACGAGCCGACCCGACTTTAGTCATCACATGTGTCATGTATATAGTATATAAGTATATACCCGTGTCCACCGCCCAGGTGATCACGGCCCGATAGTATAGCACAGCAGACGGACAAGAATGTAGGGCCACTGATGGAAAACTAGCATCCTATACTAAGCAGTAGGGTAGCAGGTAAGGGAAACAACTGTAGCAACAATGACAGGCTATGCAACAGAATAGGATTAACCGAAAGCAGTAACATGCTACACTACTCTAATGCAAGCAGTATAGAGGAGAGTAGGCGATATCTGGTGATCAAGGGGGGGGCTTGCCTGGTTGCTCTGGCAAGTAGGAGGGGTCGTCGACTCCGTAGTCGAACTGGGCAGCAGCAGTGTCGGTCTCGTAGTCTACCGGAGAGAAGAGGGGGAAGAAACAGTAAATACAATGCAAACATAAGCATGACGATGCGTGACATGACAGTGAGCGGTGCTAGGGGTGTCCTAACGCGACAGTAGGTGGTACCGGTGAAGGGGGGGAACACCCGGGAGGTATTCCCGATGTTTCACGTTTTCGGACAGACGGACCGGAGGGGGAAAGTTGCTAGTTCGATAGGTTAGGGAGGTGTGGTGGACGAACGGACTGCGTATTCGGATTCGTCTCGTCGTTCTGAGCAACTTTCATATAGAAAACATTTTCATCCGAGTTACGGTTTAAAAGATATGAATTTTCAAAGTTTATTTGAATTTCTGGAATTATTTATATTAAGAAAAATGAATTATGACGTCAGCATGAGGCAATGCTGACGTCAGCAAGTCAACAGGTCGGCTGACCAGTCAAACCAGACAGGTGGGTCCAGTGGGACCCACATGTCAGCCTTTGTTAGTCTAATACTTAATTAAACTAATCTAACAGTATAATTAGAGGGATGGGCCCCACATGTCAGTGAGTGTTTAGCTAAACTAATTATTTTTATTTATAAAACATTTTCCTTTTCTTTTATTTTTTTAATTTCTGCGGCGGGGCCCGCATGTCAGTGACTGGGCCTGCCCAGTCAGCAGTTGACTGGGTCAACCCAGTCAACTGGGGCCCGTGGGGGCCACTGGCAGTGACCCAGGGGTGGGGCCCGGCCGGCCACGTCGGCAGGGCACCGGAGAGGGGCTCCGGCGAGCTCCAACGCGGCGGCGATGCGCGGGTGAGCTCGGGTTTCGCCCACGGTGGCCCATTTGGAGCGCGGTTAGGTCCTATGACGAGCTGACGCTCGCGCGCATCGGGCGCGGCAAGCGGCAGGTGCCGAGGTGGTCGGAAATGGCACCGGCGATGAGCCGAGGCGGCGACCAGAGCACGGCACTGACGGGAAAGACGCAGGGGGCATGCGGGAAAGAGCTAGTGGGTGCTACGGCTTCCTACGGAGATGTTGAGCACGACGGCGTGCTCAAACGCCAGCTGCGTGAGCTGTGGCCGCAACGGCGAGGTGAGCGGCGGAGCAAGCTTTCGGCCGATGGCGGATCAGCTGCTAGAGCTCGCAATCGAGCGCGTTGAGTGAGGGGAAGGAGAGAGATGCTCACAGGGGGGGTCTGCAGAGGTGCTAAGCGGGCGCGGGGTGGTCCGGCGAGGCAGATCGATGAGGTGGACGACGACGGCCGTGGTTGGGGAAGAAGGCCGGCGGCGATGTCTCGAGGCACTCCGGCTCAACCTAGCGCTTGCATACGGTGCAGAAGAGGACGGCGGTGCTCCTCGACATCCTCCCGAGCGCCGGGGAGGCTTGTGGCCACGAGCACGGTGACGGCACGGCGATGGCGTTCGGACGACAGAGGAGGGAAGAGAGCGAGCGAGGAGGAGGGGAATGGATGGGGACGCCAGGGGGATTGGAGAGGGGATCGAGGAGTCGAGCCGTGGCAGCCTTATCCTCTCGCGGGGTTCATCGCCGGCGAGGGGGGGTCCGGCGGCGACCAGCCTCCTGTAGCGACGGGGTCGGGGGAACAGAGACCCGACCGGGGAGGGGGAGTGGGCCGGCTAGGGTGGGTCGACGGCCAGCTGGGCCGAGGCCCAGCGGGGAGGGGGGTCTTTTCCCTTTTTCCTTTTTTTTCTGGGATCTGTTTTCTGTTTTCCTTTTATTTGTTTATTTCCTTTTTTGTTTTATTTCATTTAAAAGTATTTAGACATTTTATAAAAATGTGATTTCTCCACCATAATTACCAGTGTATTATTTAGAACCCACTGAACATTTTTGTTTGAATTTTTGAAAACTTTTATTTTCCACTTTTAAATTTAATTGAAGTTTGAACTAGGAGTTTGACAAGGGTGTGGTTCAAATGTGATCTAGCCCTGTTTAGCAATATGATTAGCTTAATCACAGGGGGTTACTGTAGCATGATTCTCAGGGTGTTACAAATCTCCTCCACTACAAGAAATCTCGTCCCGAGATTTAGGAGGTAGAAGGAAACAGTGCGGGGTATTCTTCGCGCAGACGATCCTCTCGTTCCCAAGTGGCCTCATCTTCAGAATGGTGCGACCACTGGACTTTGAGAAACTTGATCGCCTTCTGACGTGTGCGGCGTTCAGCTTGGTCGAGAATGCGGACCGGATGCTCCTTATAGGAGAGGTCTTGCTGTAATTCGAGCACTTCATGATCCACAGCTCGGATTGGATCCTTGAAGCAACGGCGGAGGTGTGACACATGGAACACATCGTGAACCTGAGAAAGGTTCGGCGGTAGCTCCAGTTGGTATGCCACTTTTCCACGCCTCTCGAGAATAGTGAATGGGCCAATATAGCGAGGAGCTAGTTTGCCCTTGATCCCGAAGCGGTGAGCACCCTTCATAGGTGTGACTCGAAGATAAGCCTTTTCGCCAGGTTGATAGACCATGTCTTTATGATGACGGTCATACTGACTCTTCTGACGTGACTGAGCAGTCTTGAGATTCTCGCGAATAATGCGGACTTGTTCTTCGGCATCTTGGATAATATCCGGACCGAAGAGTGGACGTTCCCCAGTTTCTGACCAGTTCAGAGGGGTTCGGCACTTTCGTCCATATAACACTTCGAAGGGGGCCATCTTCAGACTAGCTTGATAGCTATTATTATAAGAGAACTCAGCATACGGGAGAGATTCCTCCCATTTCTTGCCGAAGGAAATAACGCAAGCTCGAAGCATGTCTTCGAGAACTTGGTTGACGCGTTCAACTTGTCCTTGCGATTGAGGATGAAACGCAGTACTGAATGACAGATGAGTTCCCATAGCTTCTTGGAAACTTGCCCAGAATCTTGAAGTGAATAAGCTACCACGGTCTGAACTGATAACCAATGGAATACCGTGGAGTGAAACAATCCTAGACATATAGAGCGTTGCCAACTGGCTAGCAGTGATCGTTTCTTTGACTGCCAGGAAATGTGCAACTTTGGAAAGCCGGTCAATGACGACAAGAATAGCATCATTACCTTTCTGTGATTTGGGAAATCCAGTGACGAAGTTCATCTCAACATGGTCCCATTTCCATTCAGGAATAGAGATAGGTTGCAGAGTTCCAGCAGGCCTTTGATGTTCTGCTTTGATATGACGGCAAACGTCACACTCAGCAACATAACGAGCAATGTCTTGCTTCATATTAGACCACCAGAATCTCTGTCGGATGTCTTGATACATCTTTGTACTACCAGGATGGATACACAGAGGCGTATCATGAGCTTCTTTCATAACTTCCTGTGTCATATCCAGGTTTTTCTCTGTACATGGCACCACTAGGCGGCCCTTGAAGTATAAGGTGCCATCTTCAGCAATGGTGAAGAATGAGGGCTTTCCTTCTGCGAGGTAGCGCTTAATCTTGTAGGCTTCAGAGTCATACTGCTGTAGCCTTTTGATGCTGTCCTCAAGATCTGGTTTAGCAACTAGGGTATTGAGAGAACCCTGGGTAACAACGTGGAGGTTCACCTTGCCAAACTCCTTAGGAGGGGGAATGAGTGCACCCGGAGGAACAATATGGAGGTTCAGCTTCCTGAATTCCTCAACAAGCGAGGGCTGAACTTTGTGAACCTGAAGGTGGTTGCAGTAAGACTTGCGGCTCAAGGCATCAGCCATTACATTAGCCTTGCCTGGCGTATAGGAAATACCCAAGTCAAAGTCTGCAACAAGCTCCATCCATCTCTGCTGGCGGAGGTTCAGATCTGGCTGAGTAAACAGATACTTCAGACTTTGGTGGTCAGTGAAGATCTCGCAACGATTACCGAGAAGGTAATGTCGCCACTGCTTCAGCGCATGAATGACTGCAGCAAGTTCGAGGTCATGAAATGGGTAGTTCTCTTCGTGAGGGCGCAATTGTCGAGAGGAATAAGCAATCACTTTGCGGTCTTGCATTAGGACACAGCCTAATCCTTGATGGGAAGCGTCGCAGTAGATGACGAAGTCCTTCTTAGTATCAGGTGGAGCTAGAACTGGAGCAGAGGTCAACTTGTCTTTGAGTGCCTGGAAACTTTCCTGACATTTGTCTGTCCATTGGAACTTGACACCCTTATGCAACAGGTTAGTCAGAGGCCTGGCGATCTTGGAGAAGTTCTCGACAAATCGACGGCAATAGCTGGCGAGACCGAGAAAACTTCTGACTTGCTTAACGTTCTTGGGAGGAGTCCAATCAAGAATAGCCTGAACTCGCTCGGGGTTGACGGCAATACCATCCTTAGAGATGACATGCCCAAGATAGGTTACCTCCGGTAGCCAGAATTCACATTTGGAGAACTTGGCATATAGTTGATGTTCTTGTAGCTTTTCCAGCACAAGTCGAAGATGTTCAGCATGTTCTTCTTCGTTCTTGGAGAATATCAGGATATCATCCAGATAAACCACGACGAACTTGTCGAGGTAATCCATGAATATGTAGTTCATCAGACGAGAGAAGGTGGCTGGAGCATTGGTTAAACCGAAAGACATGACGGTGTACTCGTATGAACCATAGCGAGTCACGAAGGCGGTCTTTGGGATATCCTCTTCGCGAACACGGATCTGGTGGTAGCCCAACCTCAAGTCGAGCTTAGTGAACACTGACGAACCCGCCAGTTGATCATACAGATCATTGATCCGAGGAAGAGGGTATTTATTCTCAATGGTAGCTTGGTTTATAGGACGGTAGTCTTGAACCAATCGGTTAGTCCCATCCTTCTTCTTGACAAAGAGAGAAGGTGCTCCCCAAGGAGAGCAACTTGGACGAATGAATCCTTTGCGAAGAGACTTGTCGATTTCCTCCTTAAGCTCAAGGAGTTCATGCGGCGGCATTTTGTAGGGTCGCTTGGCTATGGGAGTGGTGCCTGGTTTCAAGTCGATGATGAATTCGACAGCTCTAGCAGGGGGAATCCCCGGAAGTTCTTCAGGGAAGACGTCGAGGAATTCACGCACGACGGGAATGTTTTCAATGCCCTCGAGTGGTGCAGCGTTCAAGGCATTCAATGCGTAAAGCCTTGCCTCGGTATTTTGCACCAGATGAGCTTGGTAAGCAACTATTTCATCAGAAGGGTGTAGCAGATGGACGGTCTTAGTGGCGCAAACTATAGAAACAGTATGCGCTTTCAACCAATCCATACCCAAAATGAGGTCGATGTTAGACGACTTCAGGATAATGGGAGAGGCATAGAATTCCAGCCCTTCGATTTCCACGGGGACATCGATGCCAACCAAGGAGGTTTGACACTGTCCCACGGGGGTTTTGACCAATACAGAGGTGTTCATCTCCTCACATTTAACGTCGTGCTTGTATGCAAAATCTTCTGACATGAATGAATGCGATGCACCTGTATCAAATAAAACGGATGCTGGTACTGAATTTACGAGGAGTGTACCCATCACAGTAGCAGGCTGGTCTTGAGCTTCGTTGAGATCAACGTGGTTGGCATGAGCACGACCATAAGACTTAGCATTGTTGTTGCGGGGCTGATTGTTACCACGGCCAGTTGCTGGAAGGGCCAGTTGATTCTGGTTCTGGTTGCATTCTTTAGCACGGTGCCCTGGCTGACCACACCTGAAGCACAAGCCATTATTCGGAGTGGGAACAGGAGCTTGGGATGGTGGAGCTGGAAGCCTTGACTGCCTGGACGGTGGTGTAGGCAGGCGAGGTGCAGCATAGGTCTGCTTTGGGGCAGAAGCATTTGGACGATACCTGCTGTTCGGGATCCATATCTTACGCTTCTGTGAGGGCGGGCCCGAAGATGAGCCCGTGTCACGGTTGCGCCTGTTAGAGCTCTGGTATTCCTGCAGACCAGTTTCGACATTGATGGCCTTGTTCACCAAGGTGGCGAAATCAGCAAAGTCATGCACTAGAAGTGCAAGCTTGATGTCAGCTTGAAGGCCATCACGGAACTTCTCCTGTCTGCGTGCATCAGTTGCAATGTCTTCTTCAGCATAGCGGGACAAGTCCAGAAACTCCCGCTGATAAGCTTCGACAGTTTTGTTGCCTTGGGTGAGGTTGCGGAACTCACGCTTCTTCCGGTCCATGACTCCCTGAGGAATGAAGCGGGCACGAAAAGCAGCTTGGAAGTCTGGCCAGGTGATGATTGTTCCAGCTGGCAGAGTACGCCTGTGGCTGTCCCACCATTGAGCTGCGGGTCCCTTCAAGAAGAAGGAAGCAAAATTGACATAGCTGGCAGGGGCTACATCAGCAGACTCCATCTCATAGGTGATGTCACGGAGCCAGTCATCAGCATCCAAAGGCTGAGTTGAGCTGCGGTAGATGGTTGGGTTGAGGCGTATGAAATCTTGAAGAGTCACTTGGGCTGGCTGCTGGTTCATATTGGGGCGAGGAAACTGAGCCATCATATTTTCCATGAATTGGCGGTTCAGTTCGAACTGTTGGATCATACCAGCCATGTACTCAGGTGGTGGTGGGGCATCGCCACCACGACCACGACCACCTGGTCTAACCATCCTGCTAATATATAACAGGGGTAGTTCAGCATTTAGAAAATTTGCAATGACAAGAATCATTCATGATGAAACATGCATAATGAAAGGAGCACGATAGCTACTACATAGTAGTCGGCATAGCTTACAAAAGGGGTCATGCATAGAGTTCAGTACACAGAGTTCAGTACATAGACTAAAACATCATAGGCGGCACACAGGCTCGCGGCGAATGCCTTTAACACTACAAACAAGCCTACATCAGTCCCAAGAGGTACTGTGGAGGTAATCGTAGCCCGACAGCTGGTAGTGAGGCAACGGATAGCCCTCGACGTCAGCAGACTGGGGGCCGCAGATACTCAGGTGTAGAGCCCGGTGCTCAGGTGGCAGAAAAGGTCCAAGTGCGGGAGAGTAGCCTCCCACCTCTGGCCAACCAACACCGTGGGGCATCACGGTCCTGGCTGGGTAGATCGCAGAACGCGGTACCTGTCCAGACCGGACAAAGGGGTGCAGCAGCGTCAGAGCACGGTAAAGGTGCTGACGGGTGGTGTACATCTCGTGGCGAAGAGCTCGGTTAGCTCGATCCAGCCCATCAGCATGCAGAACCAGGTGCTGATGGTAGAAGGGCTCTCGGGTGACAGTGGAGTAGGCAGCAGTATAGTATCCCTCTGCACCAACATCAGAGGCGATAGCAATGTGCCTGAAAGAGGAGGTGTCCAACTCCCGATACTCTCCACGAAGACGTGTCAGAGCAGCATAGGCTGCATCGTGGACAGCCATATCGATGGTCACACCAACACCATGTGCGGTGTGCAGCACAGTAGTGGAGTCGTACTCCCGAGAGTAGAGGTGGACGATGGCATGGTACTGCTCCTGGTTAAAGTCCTGGTACTCCTCGTAGACGGTGTACTCAGGGTGCCAGCGATAACCCAGATAGGTCATCATCTCAGCTAGCACCGCAGGTGATCCCGAGGCACCAATGGCCATCGTGTGGCGCACGACCTGCCTCGTGGGTTCCATCTGAAAGCCAAGACGTTTCAAAGGAGTCAAATGACAGTGTGTGAGTTGTTCAAAATACTATTCTGAGAAACAACTATGGCTTATCCATCTTTGGGGTGAACGCGGTCACGGGATCCTAGTGTTAGAGTTAGTAAATTCGTTTAACCCGAGTAGAAGAGAGTTCAGAGTCCCAGAGTAAAGGTCGAAGAGTAAAAGATCCTAGTACCACCCGATGGTGACGTGGGCCCGTAAGACACACAACCATGTTAGTAAAAGTTTTTATAATGTCTAGACTCGACTTCGGCCAAGGAGTGTGGAAAGGGGTTTCCTACAGGCAGTCGGCTCTGATACCAACTTGTGACGCCCCCGATTTGACCGTACACTAATCATGCACGCAAATGTGTACGATCACGATCAGGGACTCACGGGAAGATATCACAACACAACTCTACAACATAAATAAGTCATACAAGCATTATAATACAAGCCAGGGGCCTCGAGGGCTCGAATACAAGTGCTCGATCATAGACGAGTCAGCGGAAGCAACAATATCTGAGTACAGACATAAGTTAAACAAGTTTTGCCTTAAGAAGGCTAGCACAAAAGTAGCAACGATCGAAGAGGCAAGGCCTCCTGCCTGGGACCTCCTAACTACTCCTGGTCGTCGTCAGCGGCCTGCACGTAGTAGTAGGCACCTCCAGTGCCGTGGGAGTCGTCGTCGACGGTGGCGTCTGGCTCCTGGACTCCAACATCTGGTTGCGACAACCAGATAGAAAGGAAAGGGGGAAAAAGAGGGAGAGAAGCAACCGTGAGTACTCATCCAAAGTACTCGCAAGCAAGGAGCTACACTACATATGCATGGGTATATGTGTAAAGGGGCATATCAGTGGACTGAACTGCAGAATGCCAGAATTAAAAGGGGG
>NW_025232349.1:9359-9877 GCF_018294505.1 Triticum aestivum | reverse complement strand
AATCTCTTTCAAAGTATCAGGGTTTCTGACGAGAACTCATCTGTTACATGGACTCTTCATTTTTTTAAACTTATTACAACTCCAGACTGTTTTGCGTTCCGTACACACCATTCAAAGCGACGTCATCAATTTTCAAAACTTTCTGACATCATTTGCTATTTTTTAGTCAATTACCGATTTGTTTAGAGAGCTAAATGACCGTGAAATTGAAAATCACTACAAAATGAACTCCGAAAATTTCAAATCTTGGCATGGTATCATCATTTCACCCACAGAGCATGTGCAAAAGAGTAGAGAGGGTTACGGCAAAAACTGGACGCACTTCGTGTACAAACTGGACAATCTCTTTCGGAGTATCAGGGTTTCGGACGAGAACTCAACTGTTACACTGGCACTTCATTTTTTTAAACTTATTACAACTCCAGACTTTGTTGCATTCCGTACGCACCATTCAAAGCGACATCATCAATTTTCAAAACTTTCTGACATCATTCGCTATTTTTCAGTCATTTACCGAT
>NW_025232349.1:6550-6879 GCF_018294505.1 Triticum aestivum | reverse complement strand
GTCATCAATTTTCCACACTTTCTGACCTCATTTGCTATTTTTCAGTCATTTACCGATTTGTTTAGAGAGCTAAATGACCGTGAAATTGAAAATCACTACAAAATAAACTCTGAAAATGTCGAAACTTGGCATGGTATCATCATTTCACCCACATAGCATGTGCAAGAGAGTAGAGAGGGTTACGGCAAAAACTGGACGCACTTCGTGTACAAACTGGACAATCTCTTTCGAAGTATCAGGGTTTCTGATGAGAACTCATCTGTTACACTGGCACTTCATTTTTTTAAACTTATTACAACTCCAACGTTTTTTTGCGTTCCGTAAGCACC
>NW_025232349.1:5039-6142 GCF_018294505.1 Triticum aestivum | reverse complement strand
GATTTGTTTAGAGAGCTAAATGACCGTGAAATTGAAAATCACTACAAAATAAACTCTGAAAATGTCGAAACTTGGCATGGTATCATCACTTCACCCACATAGCATGTGCAAGAGAGTAGAGAGGGTTACGGCAAAAACTGGACGCACTTCGTGTACAAACTGGACAATCTCTTTCGAAGTATCAGGGTTTTTGACAAGAAATCATCTGTTACACTGGCACTTCATTTTTTAAAACTTATTACAACTCCAACGTTTTTTTGCGTTCCGTAAGCACCATTCAAAGCGACGTCATCAATTTTCAAAACTTTCTGACATCATTTGCTATTTTTCAGTCATTTACCGATTTGTTTAGAGAGCTAAATGACCGTGAAATTAAAAATCACTACAAAATGAACTCTGAAAATATCGAAACTTGGCATGATATAATCATTTCACCCACATAGCATGTGCAAAAGAGTACAGAGGGTTACGGAAAAAACTGGACGCACTTCGTGTACAAACTGGGCAATCTCTTTCAAAGTATCAGGGTTTCTGACGAGAACTCATCTGTTACATGGACTCTTCATTTTTTTAAACTTATTACAACTCCAGACTGTTTTGCGTTCCGTACACACCATTCAAAGCGACGTCATCAATTTTCAAAACTTTCTGACATCATTTGCTATTTTTCAGTCATTTACCGATTTGTTTAGAGAGCTAAATGACCGTGAAATTGAAAATCACTACAAAATGAACTCCGAAAATTTCAAATCTTGGCATGGTATCATCATTTCACCCACAGAGCATGTGCAAAAGAGTAGAGAGGGTTACGGCAAAAACTGGACGCACTTCGTGTACAAACTGGACAATCTCTTTCGGAGTATCAGGGTTTCGGACGAGAACTCATCTGTTACACTCGCACTTCATTTTTTTAAACTTATTACAACTCCAGACTTTTTTGGCGTTCCGTACGCACCATTCAAAGCGACGTCATCAATTTTCAACACTTTCTGACATCATTTGCTATTTTTCAGTCATTTACCGATTTGTTTAGAGAGCTAAATGACCGTGAAATTCAAAATCACTAAAACTTAACTCTGAAAATGTCGAAACTTGGCATGGTA
>NW_025232349.1:1818-3302 GCF_018294505.1 Triticum aestivum | reverse complement strand
ACTCTGAAAGTGTCCAAACTTGGCATGGTATCATCATTTCACCCACATAGCATGTGCAAAAGAGTAGAGAGGGTTACGGCAAAAACTGGACGCACTTCGTGTACAAACTGGACAATCTCTTTCGAAGTATCAGGGTTTCTGACGAGAACTCATCTGTTACATGCGCACTTCATTTTTTAAAACTTATTACAGCTCTAGAATTTTTTGCGTTCCGTACACACCATTCAAAGCGACGTCATCAATTTTCAAAACTTTCTGACGTCCTTTGCTATTTTTAGTTATTTACCGATTTGTTTAGAGATCTAAATGACCGTGAAATTGAAAATCAATATAAAATGAACTCTGAAAATGTCGAAACTTGGCATGGTATCATCATTTCACCCACATAGCACGTGCAAAAGAGTAGAGAGGGTTACGGCAAAAACTGGACGCACTTCGTGTACAAACTGGACAATCTCTTTTGGAGTATCAGGGTTTCGGACGAGAACTCATCTGTTACACTGGCACTTCATTTTTTTTTTAAATTATTGCAACTCCACACTTTTTTTGCATTCCGTACGCACCATTCAAAGCGACGTCATCAATTTTCAACACTTTCTGACATCATTTGCTATTTTTCAGTCATTTACCGATTTGTTTAGAGAGCTAAATGACCGTGAAATTGAAAATCACTACAAAATGAACTCTGAAAATGTCGAAACTTGGCATGGTATCATCATTTCACCGACATAGCATGTGCGAAAGAGTAGAGAGCGTTACGGCAAAAACTGGACGCACCTCCTTTACAATCTGGACAATCTCTTTCGAAGTATCAGGGTTTCTAACGAGAACTCATTTGTTACATGGGCACTTCATTTTTTAAAACTTATTACAACTCCAGACTTTTTTGCGTTCCGTACACACCATTCAAACCGACGCCATCAATTTTCAAAACTTTCTGACATCATTTGCTAATTTTTAGTCATTTACCGATTTGTTTAGGGAGCTAAATGACCGTGAAATTGAAAATGACTACAAAATGAACTCTGAAAATGTCGAAACTTGGCATGGTATCATCATTTCACCCACATAGCATGTGCAAAAGAGTAGAGAGGGTTACGGCAAAAACTGGACACACTTCGTGTACAAACTGGACAATCTCTTTCGGAGTGTCAGGGTTTCGGACGAGAACTCATCTGTTACACTGGCACTTCATTTTTTTAAACTTATTACAACTCCAGACTTTTTTGCATTCCCTATGCACCATTCAAAGCGACGTCATCAATTTTCAACACTTTCTGACATCATTTGCTATTTTTCAGTCATTTACCGATTTGTTTAGAGAGCTAAATGACCGTGAAATTGAAAATCACTACAAAATGAACTCTGAAAATGTCGAAACTTGGCATGGTATCATCATTTCACCCACATAGCATGTGCAAAAGAGTAGACAGGGTTACGGCAAAAACTGGACGCACTTCGTGTACAAACTGGACAATCTCTTT
>NW_025232349.1:0-1121 GCF_018294505.1 Triticum aestivum | reverse complement strand
CATCTGTTACACTCGCACTTCATTTTTTTAAACTTATTACAACTCCAACGTTTTTTTGCGTTCCGTAAGCACCGTTCAAAGCGACGTCATCAATTTTCAAAACTTTCTGACATCATTTGCTATTTTTCAGTCATTTACCGATTTGTTTAGAGAGCTAAATGACCGTGAAATTAAAAATCACTACAAAATGACCTCTGAAAATGTCGAAACTTGGCATGGTATCATCATTTCACCCACATAGCATGTGCAAAAGAGTAGAGAGGGTTACGGAAAAAACTGGACGCACTTCGTGTACAAACTGGCAATCTCTTTCGAAGTATCAGGGTTTCTGACGAGAACTCATCTGTTACATGGACTCTTCATTTTTTTAAACTTATTACAACTCCAGACTTTTTTGCGTTCCGTACACACCATTCAAAGCGACGTCATCAATTTTCAAAACTTTCTGACATCATTTGCTATTTTTCAGTCATTTACCGATTTGTTTAGAGAGCTAAATGACCGTGAAATTGAAAATCACTACAAAATGAACTCTAAAAATTTCAAATCTTGGCATGGTATCATCATTTCACCCACAGAGCATATGCAAAAGAGTAGAGAGGGTTACGGCAAAAACTGGACGCACTTCGTGTACAAACTGGACAATCTCTTTCGGAGTATAAAGGTTTCGGACGAGAACTCATCTGTTACACTGGCACTTCATTTTTTTAAACTTATTACAACTACAGACTTTGTTGCATTCCGTACGCACCATTCAAAGCGACATCATCAATTTTCAAAACTTTCTGACATCATTTGCTCTTTTTCAGTCATTTACCGATTTGTTTAGAGAGCTAAATGATCGTGAAATTGAAAATCACTACAAAATGAACTCTGAAAATGTCGAAACTTGGCATGGTATCATCATTTCACCCACATAGCATGTGCAAAAGAGTAGAGAGGGTTACGGCAAAAACTGGACGCACTTCGTGTACAAACTGGACAATCTCTTTCGGAGTATCAGGGTTTCGGACGAGAACTCATCGGTTACACTGGCACTTCATTTTTTTAAACTTATTACAACTCCAATGTTTTTTTGCGTTCCGTACACACTATTCAAAGCGACGTCATCAATTTTCCAC
>NW_025232348.1:0-9879 GCF_018294505.1 Triticum aestivum | reverse complement strand
GGAGGGGGGAGCATGCGGAGAAAACCAGCTGTCCAGTGTGCAATGCTTCTCGATTCAAGAAGGCAGGAAAGAAAGCTCCTCAGAAAGATGTATGGTACTTTCCATCACTCCTCTTCTGCAACGGTATTTCGTAAATCCTCTGGAAGCAAAGCTCATGCACTGGCACACAGAGAGGAAGAAGCCCGACGATGGAGATGATCCGAAGATGAGACACCTCGCAGATGCTAGCCGGTGGAGAGCATTCAACACCGTATATGGATTTGCTACAGAAGATCCAAGGAACATCATGCTTGGTGCGAGTACTGATGGCATGAATCTGTTTGGAAACCAGATCACCAACCACATCACATGGCCCGTCTTTGTATGGATGTACAACCTCCCCCCATGGAAGTGCATGGAGATAAAGTACATACACATGAGCATGCCGATTCAAGGGCCAAAACAACCGGCAAATAATATTAACCTGTATATGGGGCTTCTGAAAGAGGAGCTAGATACGTTATGGAAAACACCGGCATGAACATGGGGCGCCGGCAAAGGAGAGTATTCCTATATGAGAGCCGCGCTGATGACGACGATGCACGACTATCTCGGTTACAGGTATACCTCAGGCCAGGTGTGCCACGAATACTGTGGATGCACGAGGTGCATCGATGATACAACGTCTCACCAACTTACGTCAATGAAAGATGGCGGGTTCGGGAAAAGCATGTACATGGGGCATCGTAGATGGCTCGAGAAGGATGACCCGTGGAGAAAACCTAGAGATCTATTCAATGGGTTGGCTGGGCATCGAGGACCTCCATGTAAGAGGAGCGGTGCCAAAATCAACGAGCTGTTGAAAAACTGGGAACAGTGCCCCACGTCAGGAAAGATGAAAAAGGCACCGTAGCCGCTACTCAAGGGATGGAAAACGAGGTCTATTTTCTGGGACTTGGAGTACTGGCCCAATCATGACACGCCTCATTGCCTTGATCAAATGCATATCATGAAGAATGTCCTTGAGATCTTGCTTGGCACACTGATGAACATGCCGGAGAAGATCAAGGACGGGCCAAAGGCAAGGAAAGAGTTGAAAGATTTGAAGATAAGGAAATATCTCTACTGTAAAAAGTTGATGGAGGAGACGGAGACGGAGACGGAGGAGGGGGAAAGGGGCAGAAAAGTCAACAAGAAGGAGGAGAATTATTGCCCCCCTTCTTGCTTCACCTTAAGTGTGAAAGAGATCGATCAATTCATCAAGTGCCTTATGGAAATCAAAGTCAGTTTCGGTTACTGTGGGAAGATAAGAAGATTTCTGGACCCTAAGAAGAAAAGGTTCAGCAAGATGAAGTCTCATGACTGTCACGTGATGATAATGCAAATACTCCTGGTTGCCATTAGAGGGATAATGGAGAAGCACGTCCATGACACGCTTATTGGTCTCTGCAACTTCTTCGACGTTATCTCCCGAAATTCCATCAGTGTGAAGAAGCTTCGAAGGCTACCGGAAGAGATCGTTGTCATACTATGTGAGCTTGAGATGTACTTCCCGCCCGCGTTCTTTGACGTCATGGTGCATCTGTGTGTCCACATCGTGGACGACACAATAGACCTCGGGCCAATATTCCTTCACATGCCCGTCCCGATGGGAGCATCGTCCAGGGGTATCTGACGCATGAGTGCATCTCCTTTAGCGAGAGTTATATAGACGTGGAGACCCTGTTATTGATTTGCCCGTCAAGAAGCACGATGGGAGGCTCGGAGGAGAAGGTCACGACAACGGCCGGAGGGGATTGCACTTGGACTGATCGACGAAACGACTTTGACAGGGCTAACTTAGTAGTGATACAACACTTAGATGCGGTAGATGATTATGTGACACGGCACAAAGAAACCATCGCAAAGAAGTACCGTGATAAGGGGATGCTCAAGACGGACAACGAAGTTACTGTAGAGCACAACGCCACTTTCTTGTGTTGGTTTAAAGAGCAAGTTCTTGCTAACCCCTGGAAGAGGGTAGTGAGGATGGATTGCTCAAACACAGCTTAGCACATGGCCCCACGCCCAAACTCGCGACCTATCAGGCATACGATATCAACGGGTAAATGTTCTGCACGGAGGCCAAAGACATGGACAGTGATTACCAGAACTCATGGGTGATGATTGAATGCGTGACCGACGCCAACGGCACAACTGAAAGATTGTATGGAAGGGTCGAAGAGATCTGGGAGCTTGACTATGCTAGAATGCACGATGCGACGATGTTTCGTGTCATATGGGCTAAGGACGTCGTAAGAGAAAACAAGTATTTCAGTACCATGTCTATACCCGACGCGAAGAGCGCTACCGTGAACGTTAACATCATCGCCAAAACTGAGCCATGGGTACATGCTAAGCACGTGACACAATGTTTCTTCATAACCGACCAGACCAATCCCAGCCGTGTTGTCGTGAGGAGAGGCAAAAGAAGCATCGTCGGAATGGATGGAGTCGCCAACGAGGAAGATTACAACCAATACAAAAACCCAATGAGGGAAGATGACGATGACGATGAAGCATACGTGAAAAGAAGAATCAATACTACATTACCTAAGAAAGATCGTACTCCATGGTTTCGGAAAAGTCATAACGAGAGGCTCAATTTTTCGACAACGAACAAGAAAGGGAAAAAGCTCAATATAAAATGTCATCGACGTAGCTGAGAAACCATCATTTATATATATGTATCTATTTTGTGTACGCACTGAAGTAATCGTTATCGGTCAAATGATGTAATCGTATCTCTCTTCAATTACCACCACATGCATGATTCTGGTGATATTCGCGTAGTGTGGGAGGGAGATGCCGTCGTCGGGAGAAAAACAAAGAAAACAAAAACAAAAGGGAGAAAGCAATACAAAAGAAAAAAGAAAAGTAAAGAGAAAAGGAAAGGAAAATAATAAAAGAAAAGAAAACTAAAAACTAGAAAAGGAAAATAATAATAAAAAAGAAACATAGTAGTAGTGCTCGATTGGGATTAGCTATAGCGCTGGATACTGGTCAAGCACTACTGATATTTGTATTTTAGAATTAAAATAAAATAAAATTGGAATAGTTAGCTGTAGCATCGGTTTAGGAACCAGCGCAATAGAACCTAGCTGTAGCGCTTGCTATTTTGAGTTAAGCGCTGTGCGCGCGGGCTCAAAATTTTGCCAAGTGCGATTCCGCCCCCACTCTCCCACCTCTCCCCCTCCTCTCTATTGTCGCATGCCGCCATCGCCCTTGCCCGCCGGCCGTGGCCCCTCGACCTGGACTTGACACCAGCTTGAGCCCCTGCCCGCCCTAGGCCTCGACGCCGACCCGAGCCCCTGCCCGCCGCTCCGACCTTGTCCTCGTCCATGCCACCGCCGCTTCGTCCCCCTTGTCCGCGCCGCCGCTGCTCCGACCTCCTCCTCATCCGCGCCGCCGCCACTCCGACCCCTTCAGGTACCGCCGACCCCCTGCCCTCACCTCCCCCTGTCTTTGTATATTAGGTTTTCTTTTTTTTAGGAATGAAACTAGGTTTTCAATTTAGGGTTCAATTAGGTAGACAGTAGGAATCAATTTTAGGATTCAATTTAGTAATTTTTATTAGGACAAAATATTTATTAGCAAAGAAAATTTCTAGGGTTATAGGGTTCATAAGTCAAAAGTTATAGAAATTTGTTTAACACAAAATTAGGTGATGTTGTTGCTGCTTTAAACAAAATTAGTAAAATAAAAACATTAGCATTTAGCTAGGGCATTTAGCTAGGAAATAAAAAACAGTAGCAAAATTTTTAGCTATAAAAAACAGTAGCAAATTGTTTGTAGCTAGGCAATTTATCAAAACAGCAGCTCCCTAAAATTGCGAAATCAATGGACTTTTTTAGCTATAAATAAAACAGTGGACTTTTTTAACTATAAATAAAAAACAGTAGCATGACTAGCAACAAATATTTTTTGTAGGTTTATAAAATAGCTATAAATAAAAGTGAGCTAGGCAATTTTTGTAGGTATATAAAAAAGCTATAAATAAAAAACAGTAGCAAAAATGCACCGAACTAAAAAACAGTAGCAAATTGCACTAAAAGGTGAACATCACACCACCAACACCTGCTCAAGCAACCGCTAAAGGTCCCGCTCCTATTCATAGCATCCCCACCTTCGTC
This sequence comes from Triticum aestivum, assembly GCF_018294505.1. Taxonomy (NCBI): domain Eukaryota; kingdom Viridiplantae; phylum Streptophyta; class Magnoliopsida; order Poales; family Poaceae; genus Triticum; species Triticum aestivum. The sequence goes on along the minus strand of NW_025232348.1, from coordinate 5,728 downwards.
TCTGGCTTGCTCGGTGGGCCTTCGTCTATGGCTGAGCTCGACGCCCTCACGGTAATTACGTGTCATACCCTTTTCACCAGCATGTCTATAGTATTCCATTTCAGTTGCCTTTCAGATGTTTGATGTCGCAGACATGTCTTCTTAGGCCGACGATATCCTGTGCACCCTACTCTACGACATCAAGGGCCAGAAGGTGGCCGTGGGAAAGGCAACGATCGTGAAGCTGAAGGACCGCATGTTCCACAACCGAGAGATGCCCGATGGCGTCTTCACGGTTAACATGGCCAGTGTCTTAGAGGGCTTCGAGGATTTTCCTCCTCCGGTACCAGTCGATGATAAGGAGACCCCTAAACAGATTGGCGCATGCAGGAGCTGGTTCTTGCCTTGGCCGAAAACTCTTCTTCGTGTCGAGGCGCCCAGTATCACACCAATGACAGCTTCTCAAGAAGGTATGAATACCACCCCACCTACCAAATTACCTGCACCTATTGTGTCGGGTGATAGCGGACGGCGCGAAGGAGAGCTTCCATTAGTGCAGATGACGTTGCCCCCGTCGTCGAAGAAGCAAATGTTGATGATTTTATGGAGGAGGATGATGATGACCCTCTCAACTATATCAATACCGCCTATGACGACGGAGAATTGATGGCTCAGGACTATGACTCAGGCTATGAGTGTGGAGATGATGACTTGATGCTGCCTGATTTGCCGGAGCAGGAACATTCTAAGGCGGAATGCAAAAAGTCTCTCTTCATGCGATTCTCGCAGGAGACGCTTCCAGCTGCCGCCTCTACCCAGCAACAACCCGAGGGCCATCCACTGATTAGCCCGACAACACTGGGGGTGGTGGTTAGCGAAGGTATGGTGGGCTCACTACCGCCAACCGCCAAGAAGCAAAGGAGGAGACCAGACAGGAAAGGCCCTAAAGGCACCAGAGCTGCTTCAAGCAGCCAGCCGCCTCTGAAGCCCCGAATGGTAGATAGAATACCTGTCGAAGGTGCGAAGCGTTTCCATGTCGCCGGTGACCCGATCCCACCTGCGAAAGCGCTAGAGCACATACTGAACAATGATCTAAGGAGACTCCATGAAGAAGTGCTGGCCAGAGAGAAAAGCCTTCTCATCGCGGAAAAAGCAGGATACCCGCTTTACAGAAATGAGATCAAGAAAACCACCAGGGAAAAGCGCTTGGCTGAGATTGTGCACACAAACCCTAAGAGGGTCAGAAGGTACATATATATGCAGTAATGTATTCTTTCTTCTTTCTATTTAGTGCTAGTCCTTTTAGATGTTAACATGTTCTTCGTTATAAAACATAGGAAGTTACTTTTTTATGAATATATGTAGGTTTCCATGGAACTATTAGAAAATTCCAGATTGAAAAAAAGTAATATTTTTTACTTGTGGTTTTTTACATATTCCTAATAAAAAGTTTTTTTTACATATTAACAACAGAAGTTGAAAAGTTTGATTTCGGACATTCTTAGGTGTCATCTGTTTCTACGGTAGGGTCCGCCGACTGCAAATTAAAATTCCTACGCGCAGAACAACCAAGAACATGCCACGGGAGATGGATCACAGATCGTTACCACTAGACGCGCGGTGCCGTGCAGCGGAAGTAGAGTTGAGGCAGCGTGTCCGCGTGGATCGTCTCCTCCTCGTCCGATCTCCCTCGAACAGCCAGTCGTCCGATCCCACGTACAAGTTCGCCGGAGCGGCGCAGGTGCACCTCCTCTAACGGTATCCGCACGTGCAGGAGGAACACCGTGCGGCGGACTGCTGGGTCCGATCACATAGTCGGCGGTGAGTGGAGGTGGCTATTCGCAACACATGCAAACCCTAGTCGCAATGCTGAAGCGATGAACCAAATAAGTGCGCTGCACCTCCACCTTATACAGGCGTCCGTCGCGGGCTCAACACTTGGGCCTCGTACGGACCCTAAAGCCCAAAGTCTACTCGGTCATGTTTCTAGTCCAGTTCGGATCACATCTGACCAGTGTCCTATGAACCGACCTCATAGGTTGCTTCCCTTAAGCGCGCGACCCCTTAGGTTTAATTCGGCTTGGTCACAGTTCGGATCACCTCCGACCTGCACGGTTGATAGCGGCCTCTAGCAAGGCGTGCCAACCACCAAGCAGACTATGAAGCTGGTTAGGCGAACCTGTACAACGTGTCACACTTCTGTTCCCTTTGCCGCACGATATATGTTGTCGGGCTCAAGGCGAGACTTTCATCCTTGTGCTAGCCCGACCTCTTTCTCGTTCCAGTGATACCGACCACAAACCGGATTATCTCATAATCCCTGTCGCATGGCCATGCTTATTCTGGTCGGATCACACGAGGGGCCCAGAGTATATCTCTCCTGATCGGAGAGGCAAATCCCATCTTGCTCGACCATGTCTCGCAGCATGGGACTGGAGAAACCCGAAACCTTCCTTTGTAACTACCCAGTCATGGAGTAGCGTTTGGTCGGCCCAAAGCAAGTCTGTCACCATTTCGAGTACATGCGTCAGCTCAGGTCTTTGGACATAGAACGTATGTTGTACTAGAGACTCACAGATGACATATCGCTGTGTCTCATAGTTGGGTCTGTCCGACTCGGACCTTATCTCGACTTGGATCCGATTACGTCGAATCCGACCAGACCTTTCCAAGTCCATACTATCCAGTTAGCATCTAATGCTCCATGGCTAGTGAGACCAAGGCATCGACCGTGTCATATGCTAGTCTAGTCGGCTGCGCGTCCACACAGCCCTTTCGACTAGGGACCTTTTAGGACAGTCACCATATAATGCATAGTCCCACAAACAAGTCATGTACTTGCCGATACACATCATTGATAATGTCCAAGGACTATCTTTATTCCTAAACACATAGGAAATATCATCATACATTATTGCCTCTAGGGCATATCTCCAACAGTGGAGCCATATTTATTACCTTTCTCGGCCTTCAACAACGGTAGCTCATCGAACTGGATGTAGAGCTAGCCATTACTCAAAGCAACCCGCTAATTCCTTCTGTCACGCCGGGATGGGGAGGACCAGGTGCTAGAAGCAGTAGCCATCATCCTCGAAAGGGTAACACCTAAAGCCGGAGGTTCGAGAATGATGCTGGTGATCCCCTTGTGGTGGAGTTTGCGGATGGGTCATTCACAAAAAGTGAGATCAAGAAAATCACCAGCGAGAAGCGTCTGGCTGAGATAGTGCACACAGACCCTAAGAGGGTCAGAAGGTACATATATTTGCAGTAATTTGTTCTTTCTTCTTTCTATCTAGTGCTAGTCCTTTTAGATTTTAACACATTTTCCACTACAAAACTTAGAAAGTAACCCTATTGATGAATATATGTAGGTTTCCAAGGTACAATTAGAAAATTCCATATAAAAAGTAATATTGATTTACTCGTGTTTTTAACATATTCCTAATAAAAAGTGTTTTTTACATATTAATAGAACAAGTTGAAAACTTTGATTTCAAACATCGTTAGGTGTCATCTGTTTTCGAATCAGTACGTGAAGCCATATATATTATTTTTCTCGGCCTTCAACATCGGTAGCTCATCGAACTGGATACAAAACCAGCCATTACTTTATCAAAGCAACCCGCGGATGCCTTCTGTCGTGCCGGGATGGGAAGGACCGGGTGCTAGAAGCAGTAGCCATCGCCCTTGGGATGGTAACACCAAAAGCCGTAGGTTCGAGAATGACGCCGATGATCCCCTTTGGGTGGATTGCGGATGGGTCATTCAGAGAAATTGAGATCAAGAAGATCACCAGGGAGAAGCGCCTGGCGGAGATTGTGCACACAAACCCTAAGAGGGTCAGAAGGTACATATATATGCTGTAATTTGTTCTTTCTTGTTTCTATCTAGTGCTAGTCCTTTTAGATTTTAACAGGTTCACCGGTACAAAACTTAGAAACTAACCGTTTTTATGAATATATGTAGGTTTCCATGGTACAATTAGAAAATTCCATGATAAAAATAAGTAATATTGATTTACTCGTGTTTTTTACATATTCCTAACAAAAAGTGTTTTCTACATATTAATAGCAAAAATTGAAAAGTTTGATTTCAGACATTGTTAGGTGTCATCAATTTCCAAATCAGTACGTGGAACCATATATAATATTTTTCTCGCCCTTCAACAGCGCTAGCTCATCGAACTGGATGCAAACCCAGCCATTATTTTATCAAAGCAACCCACTGACACCTTCTGTAGTGTCGGGATGGGGAGGACCAGGTGCTAGAAGCAGTAACTATCGCCCTTGAAACAGTAACACGACAAGACGAAGGTTGGAGAACGAAGCCAGTGATCACCTTGTGGTGGACTTTGTGGATGGGTCATTCGAAGAGAGTGAGATCAATAAAACCACCAGGGAGAAGCGTCTGGCTGAGATTGTGCACACAAACTCTAAGTGGGTCAGAAGATACATATATATGCAGTAATTTGTTCTTTCTTCTTTATATCTAGTACTAGTCCTTTTAGATGTTAACACGTTCTTTGGTAATAAACTTAGGAAGTTACCTTTTTATGAATATATGTAGGTTTCCATGGTACTTTTAGAAAATTCCATGATGAAAAAGTAATATTTTTTACTTGTGTTTTTACATATTCCTAATAAAAAGTGTTTTTTACATATTAATAGCAAAAGTTGAAAAGTTTGAATTCAGACATTGTTAGGTGTCATTTGTTTCTGAATCAGTACGTGGAGCCATATTTATTATCTTTCTCGGCCTTCAACAACGGTAGCTCATCGAACTGGATGCAGAGCTAGCCATTACTTTACCAAAGCAACCCGCTAATGTCTTCTGTCATGCCTGGATGGGGAGGACTAGGTCCCAGAAGCAGCAGCCATCGTCCTCGAAACGGTAACACCAAAAGCCGCAGGTTCGAGAATGACGCCGGTGATCCCGTTATGGTGGACTTTGCAGATGGGTCATTGATACAAAGTGAGCTCAAGAAAATCACCACGGAGAAGCGTCTGGCTGAGATTGTGCACACAAACCCTAAGAGGGTCAAAAGGTACATATGTATGCAGTAATATGTTCTTTCTTCTTTCAATCTACTACTAGTCTTTTTAGATTTTAACACGTTCTCCAGTACAAAGCTTAGAAAGTAACCCTTTTTATGAATATATGTAGGTTCACACGGTACAATTAGAAAATTCCATGATAAAAAAATAATATTGATTTACTCATGTTTTTTACATAATCCTAATAAAAAGTGTTTTTACATATTAATAGCAAAAGTTGAAAACTTTGATTTCAGACATTGTTAGGTGTCATCATCTGTTTCCGAATCAGTACATGAAGCCATATATATTATTTTTCTCGGCCTTCAACATCGGTAACTCATCGAACTGGATGCAGAACCAACCATTAGTTTATCAAAGCAACCCGCTGATGCCTTCTGTCGTGCCGGGATGGGGAGGACCAGGTGCTAGAAGCAGTAGCCATCGCTCTTGGAATAGTAACACAAAAAGCCGTAGGTTGGAGACTGACGCCAGCGATCCCCTTGTGGTGGATTACGGATGGGTCATTCACGGAAAGTGAGATCACTAGGGACAAGCGTCTGGCTGAGATTGTGCACACAAACCCTAAGAGGGTCAGAAGATACATGTAGATGCAGTAATTTGTTCTTTCTTCTTTTCTATCTAGTGCTAGTCCTTTTAGATTTTAACACGTTCTCCTATTTAAAACTTAGGAAAATACATTTTTTATGAATATA
>NW_025232347.1:9151-9879 GCF_018294505.1 Triticum aestivum | reverse complement strand
ATCCTGATACTTTGAAAGAGATTGTCCGTTTTGTACACGAAGTGCATCCAGTTTTTGCCGTAACCCACTCAACTTTCTTGCACATGCTATGTGGATGAAATGATGATACCACGCCAAGTTTCAACCTTTTCATAGTTCATTTGAAATGCTTTTGAATTTTAGGGTCTTATAGCTCAAAATAATTAGTAAATGCATGAAAAATAACAAATGAAGCAGAAAGGATTGAAAAATGATGATGTGGCTTTGAATGGTTCATTTTGAACACACAAAAAGTCAGGAGTTCAAATAAGTTTAAAAAATGTAATCCCTTTGTTACAGATCAGTTTCCGTATGAAATCCTGATACTTTGAAAAAGATTGTCCGTTTTGTACACGAAGTGTATCCAGTTTTTGACGTAACCCTCTCAACTTTCTTGCACATGCTATGTGGATGAAATTATGATTCCAGGCCAACTTTCAACCTTTTCAGAGTTCGTTTGAAATGCATTTCAATTTTAGGGTCTTATAGCTCAAAATAATTAGTAAATGCATGAAAAATAACAAATGAAGTCAGAAAGGATTGAAAAATGATGATGTGGCTTTGAATGGTGCATTTTGAACACACAAGAAGTCAGGAGTTCAAATAAGTTTTAAAAAATGAAATCCCTTTGTAACAGACGAGTTTCCGTATGAAATTCTGATACTTTGAAAGAGATGGTCCATTTTGTACACGAAGTGCATCCAGTTTTT
>NW_025232347.1:1657-2313 GCF_018294505.1 Triticum aestivum | reverse complement strand
TAACAGACGAGTTTCCATATGAAATCTTGATACTATGAAAGAGATTGTCCGTTTTGTACACGAAGTGCATCCAGTTTTTGCCGTAACCCTCTCAAGTTTCTTGCACATGCTATCTGGATGAAAGGATGATACCATGCCAACTTTCAACCTTTTCAGAGTTCATTTGAAATTCTTTTCAATTTTAGGGTCTTATAGCTCAAAATAATTAGTAAATGCATGAAAAATAACAAATGAAGTCAGAAAGGATTGAAAAATGACGATGTGGCTTTGAATGGTGCATTTTGAACACACAAAAAGTCAGGAGTTCAAATAAGTTTAAAAAAATGAAATCACTTTGTAATAGACGAGTTTCCGTATGAAATCCTGATACTTTGAAAGAGATTGTCCGTTTTGTACACGAAGTGTATCCAGTTTTTGTCGTAACCCTCTCAACTTTCTTGCACATGCTATGTGGATGAAATTATGATAGCAGGCCAACTTTCAACCTTTTCAGAGTTCATTTGAAATGCTTTTCAATTTTAGGGTCTTATAGCTCAAAATAATTAGTAAATGCATGAAAAATAACAAATGAAGTCAGAAAGGATTGAAAAATGATGATGTGGCTTTGAATGGTGCATTTTGAACACACAAGAAGTCAGGAGTTCAAATAAGTTATA
>NW_025232347.1:1099-1647 GCF_018294505.1 Triticum aestivum | reverse complement strand
AATTATGATACCAGGCCAACTTTCAACCTTTTCAGAGTTCATTTGAAATGCTTTTCAATTTTAGGGTCTTATAGCTCAAAATAATTAGTAAATGCATGAAAAATAACAAATGAAGTAAGAAAGGATTGAAAAATGATGATGTGGCTTTGAATGGTGCATTTTGAACACACAAGAAGTCAGGAGTTCAAATAAGTTTTAAAAAATGAAATCCCTTTGTAACAGACGAGTTTCCGTATGAAATCCTGATACTTTGAAAGAGATTGTCCATTTTGTACACGAAGTGCATCCAGTTTTTGCCGTAACCCTCTCAACTTTCTTGCACATGCTATCTGGATGAAATGATGATACCATGCCAACTTTCAACCTTTTCAGAGTTCATTTCAAATGCTTTTCAATTTTAGGGTCTTACAAGTCAAAATAATTAGTAAATGCATGAAAAATAACAAATGAAGTCAGAAAGGATTGAAAAATGATGATGTGGCTTTGAATGGTGCATTTTGAACACACAAAAAATCAGGAGTTCGAGTATGTTTAAAAAAATCAAATCG
>NW_025232347.1:0-1089 GCF_018294505.1 Triticum aestivum | reverse complement strand
TTTTGAACACACAAGAAGTCAGGAGTTCAAATAAGTTTTAAAAAATGAAATCCCTTTGTAACAAACGAGTTTCCATTTGAAATCCTGATACTTTGAAAGAGATTGTCCGTTTTGTACACGAAGTGCATCCAGTTTTTGCCGTAACCCTCTCAACTTTCTTGCATATGCTATGTGGATGAAATGATGATACCATGCCAACTTTCAACCTTTTCAGAGTTCATTTGAAATGCTTTTCAATTTTAGGGTCTTATAGGTCAAAATAATTAGTAAATGCATGAAAAATAACAAATGAAGTCAGAAAGGATTGAAAAATGACGATGTGGCTTTGAATGGTGCATTTTGAACACACAAAAAGTCAGGAGTTCAAATAAGTTTAAAAAAAGGAAATCACTTTGTAATAGACGAGTTTCCGTATGAAATCCTGATACTTTGAAAGAGATTGTCCGTTTTGTACACGAAGTGTATCCAGTTTTTGTCGTAACCCTCTCAACTTTCTTGCACATGCTATGTGGATGAAATTATGATACCAGGCCAACTTTCAACCTTTTCAGAGTTCATTTGAAATGCTTTTCAATTTTAGGGTCTTATAGCTCAAAATAATTAGTAAATGCATGAAAAATAACAAATGAAGTAAGAAAGGATTGAAAAATGATGATGTGGCTTTGAATGGTGCATTTTGAACACACAAGAAGTCAGGAGTTCAAATAAGTTAAAAAAAATGAAATCCCTTTGTAACAAACGAGTTTCCGTTTGAAATCCTGATACTTTGAAAGAGATTGTCCGTTTTGTACACGAAGTGCATCCAGTTTTTGCCGTAACCCTCTCAACTTTCTTGCACATGCTATCTGGATGAAATGATGATACCATGCCAACTTTCAACCTTTTCAGAGTTCATTTGAAATGCTTTACAATTTTAGGGTCTTATAGCTCAAAATAATTAGTAAATGCATGAAAAATAACAAATCAAGTCAGAAAGGATGGAAAAATGATGATGTGGCTTTGAATGGTGCATTTTGAACACACAAAAAATCAGGAGTTCGAGTAAGTTTTAAAAAATGAAATCGCTTTGTAACATAGGAGTTTCCGTCT
>NW_025232346.1:7118-9880 GCF_018294505.1 Triticum aestivum | reverse complement strand
GAACTCTGAAAAGGTTGTAAGTTGGCATGGTATCATCATTTCATCCACATAGCATGTGCAAGATAGTTAAGAGGGTTACGGCAAAAACTGGATGCACTTCGTGTACAAAACGGACAATCTCTTTCAAAGTATCAGGATTTCATACGGAAACTCGTCTGTTACAAAGGGATTTCATTTTTTTTAACTTATTTGAACTCCTGACTTTTTGTGTGTTCAAAATGCACCATTCAAAGCCACATCATCATTTTTCAATCCTTTCTGACTTCATTTGTTATTTTTCATGCATTTACTAATTATTTTGAGCTATAAGACCCTAAAGTTGGAAAGCATTTCAAATGAACTCTGAAAAGGTTGAAAGTTCGCATGGTATCATCATTTCATCCACATAGCATGTGCAAGAAAGTTGAGAGGGTTATGGCAAAAACTGGATGCACTTCGTGTACAAAACGGACGATCTCTTTCAAAGTATCAGGATTTCATAAGAAAACTCGTCTGTTACAACGGGATTTCATTTTTTAAAACTTATTTGAAATCCTGACTTTTTGTGTGTTCAAAATTCAACATTCAAAGAGACATCATCATTTTTCAATCCTTTCTGACTTCATTTGTTATTTTTCATGCATTTACTAATTATTTTGAGCTATAAGACCATAAAATTGAAAAGCATTTCAAATGAACTCTGAAAAGGTTGAAAGTTGGCATGGTATCATTATTTCATCCACATAGCATGTGCAAGAAAGTTGAGAGGGTTACGGCAAAAACTGGATGCACTTCGTGGACAAAAAGGACAATCTCTTTCAAAGTATCATGATTTCATACGAAAACTCGTCTGTTACAAAGGGATTTCATTTTTTAAAACTTATTTGAACTCCTGACTTTGTGTGTGTTCAAAATGCACGATTCAAAGCCATATCATCATTTTTCAATCCTTTCTGACTTCATTTGTTATTTTTCATGCATTTACTAATTATTTTGAGGTATAACACCCTAAAATTGGAAAACATTTCAAATGAACTCTGAAAAGGTTGAAAGTTGGCATGGTATCATCATTTCATCCACATAGCATGTGCAAGAAAGTTGAGAGGCTTACGGCAAAAACTGGATGCACTTCGTGTACAAAACGGACGATCTCTTTCAAAGTATCAGGATTTCATACGAAAACTTGTCTATTACAACGGGATTTCATTTTTTAAAACTTATTTGAACTCCTAACTTTTTGTGTGTTCAAAATTCAACATTCAAAGAGACATCATCATTTTTCAATCCTTTCTGACTTCATTCGTTATTTTTCATGCATTTACTAATTATTTTGAGCTATAAGACCATAAAATTGGAAAGCATTTCAAATGAACTCTGAAAAGGTTGAAAGTTGGCATGATATCATCATTTCATCCACATAGCATGTGCAAGAAAGTTGAGAGGGTTACGGCAAAAACTGGATGCACTTCAGGTACAAAACGGACAGTCTCTTCAAAGTATCAGGATTTGATACGAAAACTCGTCTGTTACAAAGGGATTTCATTTTTTAAAACTTATATGAACTCCTGACTTTTTGTGTGTTCAAAATTCAACATTCGAAGAGACATCATCATTTTTCAATCCTTTCTGACTTCATTTGTTATTTTTCATGCATTTACTAATTATTTTGAGCTATAAGACCATAAAATTGAAAAGCATTTCAAATGAACTCTGAAAAGGTTGTAAGTTGGCATGGTATCATCATTTCATCCACATAGCATGTGCAAGATAGTTGAGAGGGTTACGGCAAAAACTGGATGCACTTCGTGTACAAAACGGAGAATCTCTTTCAAAGTATCAGGATTTCATACGGAAACTCGTCTGTTACAAAGGAATTTCATTTTTTTAACTTATTTGAACTCCTGACTTTTTGTGTGTTCAAAATGCACCATTCAAAGCCACATCATCATTTTTCAATCCTTTCTGACTTCATTTGTTATTTTTCATGCATTTACTAATTATTCTGAGCTATAAGACCCTAAAGTTGGAAAGCATTTCAAATGAACTCTGAAAAGGTTGAAAGTTGGCATGGTATCATCATTTCATCCACATAGCATGTGCAAGAAAGTTGAGAGGGTTACGGCAAAAACTGGATGCACTTCGTGTACAAAACGGACGATCTCTTTCAAAGTATCAGGATTTCATACGGAAACTCGTCTGTTACAAAGGGATTTCATTTTGTAAAATTTATTTGAACTCCTAACTTTTTGTGTGTTCAAAATTAAACATTCAAAGCCACATCATCATTTTTCAATCCTTTCTGACTTCATTTGTTATTTTTCATGCATTTACAAGTTATTTTGAGCTATAAGACCATAATATTGAAAAGCATTTCAAATGAACTCTGAAAAGGTTGAAAGTTGGCATGGTATCATCATTTCATCAACATAGCATGTGCAAGATAGTTGGGAGGGTACGGCAAAAACTGGATGCACTTCGTGTACAAAACGGACAATCTCTTTCAAAGTATCAGGATTTCAAACGGAAACTCGTCTGTTACAAAGGGATTTCTTTTTTTAAAACTTATTTGAACTCCTGACTTCTTGTGTGTTCAAAATGCACCATTCAAAGCCACATCATTATTTTTCAATCCTTTCTGAGTTCATTTGTTATTTTTCATGCATTTACTAATTACTTTGAGCTATAAGACCATAAAATTGAAAAGCATTTCAAATGAACTCTGAAAAGGTTGAAAGTTGGCATGGTATCATCATTTCATCCACATAGCATGTGCAGGAAAGTTG
>NW_025232346.1:6787-7088 GCF_018294505.1 Triticum aestivum | reverse complement strand
TTGTGTGTTCAAAATGCACCATTCAAAGCCACATCATTATTTTTCAATCCTTTCTGACTTCATTTGTTATTTTTCATGCATTTACTAATTACTTTGAGCTATAAGACCATAAAATTGAAAAGCATTTCAAATGAACTCTGAAAAGGTTGAAAGTTGGCATGGTATCATCATTTCATCCACATAGCATGTGCAGGAAAGTTGAGAGGGTTACGGCAACAAGTGGATGCACTTCGTGTACAAAACGGACAATCTCTTTCAAAGTATCAGGATTTCATACGGAAACCCATCTGTTACAAAGGGA
>NW_025232346.1:6063-6582 GCF_018294505.1 Triticum aestivum | reverse complement strand
TGTGTACAAAACGGACAATCTCTTTCAAAGTATAAGGATTTCATACGGAAACTCGTCTGTTACAAAGAGATTTCATTTTTTAAAACTTATTTGAACTCCTGACTTCTTGTATGTTCAAAATGCACCATTCAAAGCCACATCATCATTTTTCAATCCTTTCTGACTTCATTTGTTATTTTTCATGCATTTACTAATTATTTTGAGCTATAAGACCATAAAATTGCAAAGCATTTCAAATGAACTCTGAAAAGGTTGAAAGTTGGCATGGTATCATCATTTCATCCACATAGCATGTGCAAGAAAGTTGAGAGGGTTACGGCAAAAACTGGATGCACTTCGTGTACAAAACGGACAATCTCTTTCAAAGTATCAGGATCTCATACGAAAACTCGTCTGTTACAACGGGATTTCATTTTTTTAAACTTATTTGAACTCCTGACTTTTTGTGCGTTCAAAATTCAACATTCAAAGAGACATCATCATTTTTCAATCCTTTCTGACTTCATTTGTTATTTTTCA
>NW_025232346.1:4439-4843 GCF_018294505.1 Triticum aestivum | reverse complement strand
AAATGCACCATTCAAAGCCACATCATCATTTTTCAATCTTTTCTGACTTCATTTGTTATTTTTCATCCATTTACTAATTATTTTGAGCTATAAGACCATAAAATTGAAAAGCATTTCAAATGAACTCTTAAAAGGTTGAAAGTTGGCATGGTATCATCATTTCATCCACATAGCATGTGCAAGATAGTTGAGAGGGTTACGGAAAAAACTGGATGCACTTCGTGTATAAAACGGACAATCTCTTTCAAAGTATCCGGATTTCATACGGAAACTCGTCTGTTATAAAGGGATTTCATTTTTTAAAACTTATTTGAACTCCTGACTTCTTGTGTGTTCAAAATGCACCATTCAAAGCCACACCATCATTTTTCAATCCTTTCTGACTTCATTTGTTATTTTTCATG
>NW_025232346.1:2589-3753 GCF_018294505.1 Triticum aestivum | reverse complement strand
TATAAGACCATAAAATTGCAAAGCATTTCAAATGAACTCTGAAAAGGTTGAAAGTTGGCATGGTATCATCATTTCATCCACATAGCATGTGCAAGAAAGTTGAGAGGGTTACGGCAAAAACTGGATGCACTTCGTGTACAAAACGGACAATCTCTTTCAAAGTATCAGGATCTCATACGAAAACTCGTCTGTTACAACGGGATTTCATTTTTTAAAACTTATTTGAACTCCTGACTTTTTGTGTGTTCAAAATTCAACATTCAAAGAGACATCATCATTTTTCAATCCTTTCTGACTTCATTTGTTATTTTTCATGCATTTACTAATTATTTTGAGCTATAAGACCATAAAATTGAAAAGCATTTGAAATGAACTCTAAAAAGGTTGAAAGTTGGCATGGTATCATCATTTCATCTACATAGCATGTGCAAGATAGTTGAGAGGGTTACGGCAAAAACTGGATGCACTTCGTGTACAAAACAGACAATCTCTTTCAAAGTATCAGGATTTCATACGGAAACTCGTCTGTTACAAAGGGATTTCATTTTTTTAACTTATTTGAACTCCTGACTTTTTGTGTGTTCAAAATGCACCATTCAAAGCCGCATCATCATTTTTCAATCCTTTCTGACTTCATTTGTTATTTTTCATGCATTTACTAATTATTTTGAGCTATAAGACCCTAAAATTGGAAAGCATTTCAAATGAACTCTGAAAAGGTTGAAAGTTGGCATGGTATCATCATTTCATCCACATAGCATGTGCAAGAAAGTTGAGAGGGTTACGGCAAAAACTGGATGCACTTCGTGTACAAAACAGACGATCTCTTTCAAAGTATCAGGATTTCATACGGAAACTCGTCTTTTACAAAGGGATTTCATTTTTTAAAACTTATTTGAACTCCTGACTTTTTGTGTGTTCAAAATTAAATATTCAAAGCCACATTATCATTTTTCAATCCTTTCTGACTTCATTTGTTATTTTTCATGCATTTACTAATTATTTTGAGCTATAAGACCATAATATTGAAAAGCATTTCAAATGAACTCTGAAAAGGTTGAAAGTTGGCATGGTATCATCATTTAACCAACATAGCATGTGCAAGATAGTTGGGAGGGTTACGACAAAAACTGGATGCACTTCGTGTACAAAACGGACAATCTC
>NW_025232346.1:2038-2385 GCF_018294505.1 Triticum aestivum | reverse complement strand
TTGTGTGTTCAAAATGCACCATTCAAAGCCACATCATTATTTTTCAATCCTTTCTGACTTCAATTGTTATTTTTCATGCATTTACTAATTACTTTGAGCTATAAGACCATAAAATTGAAAAGCATTTCAAATGAACTCTGAAAAGGTTGAAAGTTGGCATGGTATCATCATTTCATCCACATAGCATGTGCAAGAAAGTTGAGAGGGTTACGGCAAAAAGTGGATGCACTCCGTGTACAAAACGGACAATCTCTCTCAAAGTATCAGGATTTCATACGGAAACCCATCTGTTACAAAGGGATTTCATTTTTTAAAACTTATTTGAACTCCTGACTTTTTGTGTGTTC